>NC_045570.1:440000-520000 GCF_009819795.1 Aythya fuligula | reverse complement strand
ATCCCAGTCACAACCATGCTCTCTCATTATCTCTCCAGCACAGGGAAAGGCTACTTTGCAAGCCATTTTTTCTGTCTAATTAAACAGTGAGGTGTCTCCTTAGCAGAAGCTATGAAGTTTGCCTGGAAGTTCTGTGATGTAAAATTTGATTGCTATGAGATGCTCCTATCACCAGATCTATCTCAGAATTTCAGATTTCACAAATTAAGGACCAAGGGTATTCATGACAATCCCCAAGCCTTAAACAACAAATCCTATCAGGTTACGAGATATATATGAAGCAAATCATCACCTTAACTTTTTACATGCTAATATCATCTGTGATCAAATGAGTCGACTGACATTCAAATGTAATGGTTAAAATTCCTGCACCACAGATATACAACGTCAACCTTTTGAATGCTGCCATTCCATACATGGACTTTATCCACATTTTAATGAGGCTTTTAAATCTCCAAGATTAAGCTAGTATTTTGTATAGAACAGCCTGCTTTTTATGATATGCTGACATGTTGTACAACATTTGTGACTATACTGATCCTTATAAATTCAGCATCTATAT
Organism: Aythya fuligula; assembly: GCF_009819795.1. Lineage (NCBI taxonomy): Eukaryota > Metazoa > Chordata > Aves > Anseriformes > Anatidae > Aythya > Aythya fuligula. Next base: position 519,438 of record NC_045570.1, on the reverse strand, counting down.
ATATTCATGTATTCCCTTTTACATTCAGTATGTAGGATAAATGGAGTGGGGAGGGTGGGCTCTTACGCAATTTGCTCAGCATTAGACAAGTGAATATTATAGTAGTGCTGTTGCACAACTTATCAATACTTAAAAAAATAAACTACTACGCTCAAAACGCATAATGAAGAAATGCCAAGGCTCTTTCTCAAATCTTACCCTATATCATTCTCCTTCAGGCAAACCTGTCACAAATCCCGAGGGTGTAAATTGTACTGTTCTCACACCTGGGACAGTTATACATCTTCATGTCCTCATCTTTGCCTGACTGCAGAGACAAACTTTCCTGTGTTTCTCCGTGCTGTTTCATGCTTTTAATCTGAAACAAATGATTTCAGGAAAAAAAGAAAAAAAAAGAAAAAAAAAAGAAAGCATTATCAGCTTGGTGAGGCATCAGGACTATATATCAAAAAAAAAAAAAAAGAAAGGAAGGAAAGGAAGGAAAGGAAGGAAGGAAGGAAGGAAGGAAGGAAGGAAGGAAGGAAGGAAGGAAGGAAGGAAGAGAACGAGAGAAAGAAAGAGAGAGAGAGAAAAAGAGAGAGAGAGAGAGAGAGAGAGAGAAAGAAAGAAAGAAAGAAAGAAAGAAAGAAAGAAAGAAAGAAAGAAAGAAAGAAAGAAAGAAAGAAAGAAAGAAAGAAAGAAAGAAAGAAAGAAAGAAAGAAAGAAAGAAAGAAAAAGAAAGAGAGAGAGAGAGAGAAAGGGTCTATGGGAAATTCATCTTCCATTGCTACAATCAATCTCTCACCTAAAGAAATACACAATAACTAGGCAGGAAAGGGCCAAGATTTATAGCCTAGAAACATCTACACTGACCAGCATACACCTAGCCTTCTTGGCTCCCTCCTTGCCAGAATGGCTCTTTTTAACAGTTACAATGATATACTGTCTCTCCCTACTGTTTTACAAGTACATTAGCTTTATTTAATGAGATTTCTGAGTAATTTAACAGATGTATATAGGACATAAGAACAGAAAAACTCTTGCTACTTGAATACTTTTGCCAAGGTATTCTAGGGGTATCTAATCTCCACTATCATGTTATATTCCTTGAAATAATGTTATTGGAATTTTGGGAAGGTTTTCAAAAATCATTTTATTAGAAACATTATATTGTAATCAAATAGAATAGTGCCATATTTAACATTTGCTTGTATCAAGCCCATGAAAACCAGGATAAATGTATTTAACTTCAGATCTTTGAAACTATACATTAAAAGGCCAAGGAGAGATTCAGAAGCAGAAATGAATGCAAATGAATGAATCTTCCACCCTATTCTTTCCTGTAACTTCAACATCATGCCCCAAGGGAAAAACAAAACAAAAGAAAACAATCAAACAAAATAATAATAATAAAAAACAAACACATTCTTTCATTTTAAAACATATATATTCAGCATTAAAGTTCATGACAATTAGATAGCTCAATAAAGTAGTATTTAAAAGTACCGCACTCTGAGGTTTTGTTTAGTATATGAAGTATAACTGGTCATTACTTTAATACAATAGTTCTGCTTTCCACTGTTGATGTGTTTCTGGGCAACAGACAATGTTTAAAATGGCTGCTATTGTCCAGCAAACTACTTTTAATTAACAGTGTTATAAAATAATATATTAAATAAAAAATACCAGTATAAAATACCAGTATAACAACTTTTACAATAACTCTAATAACTAACAATGGGGGGGAGGAAGGCATGGGGGGAGGGACGGACAGGGACAGTGCATCTACAAAAATCCATACAGTATGTTAGTGTTTTCTCATACATTATACTTTTAAACTTGATTAAAAATAGAATATTGCCCCAAATTCACTAAATGACTTCAATGAAGTACATTAGAAAAACAAAACAAAACAAAAAAAAACTTAAATTCTACACAGTGATGAGGCCAGTACTAATTGAGTTTAGTGGCATTTTTCTGTAAATAATATATAGTCTCATTAAAGAAGGTTTATTTTAGTTTGAAAACATATTTCTTTTTAAAATTCTTTTAAGCTGTAGGGGAAAAAAAAAGGCTGAGAGTAGTATTTACTATTCTGGCAAAGTGTTCAATGTCATTCTGGCTTACAAGATATTGTGTTAACCTTGAATTAGACAATAAAACAGTATCTATAATTACCTATAGAAGACTAGGACATTTACAACAGGTATGTTGCAATAGCTACGTCTCGTATTTAGACCAGAACCACATACATATCTGACCAAAGTAAACATACTGAACCACATTCTAAATAGTAGATGACATCTAACAGAGAGGTAACCTTACGTTCCTTGTTTAGACAGCAGCAAACTTTAAGTTGTGAATTTAAAATATGGCTATTTCTTTAAATAACAGAAAAACACTGATAAATTTAGGGTACAAAATTAGCAACAGCAATCACAGAAGCGTGACAATACTGAGGATCAAGAATGCACAAAGTTACTGCTGAAGTTAAAAAAAAGAAAAAAAAAAAAAAAAGAGGGGAACAACACAAGCTGGAATAGAGCAATTTCATTGCATGAAATTTCATTTCTTGAGAGCTATACATCAAGTTGTATTTGTTTAATGAGGTTGACACTAGAAAGATGTATAGAACATGTCAGACACCCAGTACCAGTGCGTTCTGGGAAAAAGATAACATCTGAGAATGTGACCACTCACTTCGTCTTCTAGCCAGACTTCTCTATCTACTGGTTGTTCGGAGGATTATAAATGAGAGGGCAGAAGGAACAAGGAGCAAAATAATGAAAAACACACAAAAAAAGAAAAATTATAACATTGTAGAGCAAAGTAATGTCAGATTTACTGACCTCACAACTACATAATCAAGAGAAAGTTATCACTATAGAAACTTTTACTAAGCGGAATGATCTTAAATAACTGAAATTTACAGCACTTTTAAGATATGCAAATTGAATGCAAGGTATAGACATAAGGGTAATTAATTGTAAATCTAAGAATAATGTTTCTTTGTCAGGGCTGTCTCCATGTTGTGGAATACATTCTAATGTGCCTTAACTCTGACTATTTCTTAAAGGCTGGTCTAATTATATGATGTTCAGAATTTCAAAATAGTAGTTATTCTTATCATTTAATATAGCCGCTGTATAGTTTCACAGTAAAATTTACTGATTACATGAAAATATTTTATTTTGATTTTCAAGGATAAAGCACTTGTTTAGAAGTCTAGACACTGAGTCTTTGTCTTGGAAAAAAATAAACAGGTTTGGTCTACAATGATTTTGTGTTCGCTTTTTTGTTCGTTTTTTTTTTTTTTTTTTTCTTTGTGTGTTTGTTTAAGAGGAGGAGAAAAGAAGGTAACAAAGAATCAAAACCACTAATTACAAACACCTTCATTAGCTGTATTCTTAAGTCACAATGCTCATTTTCTAAGGACTTTAAGAATAAGGTATAATTTCCTAATTACATTATTTACTTCATTTCTTCTCTACTAATTTGTAAGTTATTTGTGTGATAATAATTAAGGTCAAGCATTCCATTGTAACAGGACTCTACAATTTCACTTCCTCATTTTAAAGTTTGGCGTGCAAACTCCAGGTTTGAAAGGAAATTTATATAAACCTATAGAACATATAAAATCTTTTACAGAAGTAATTCAATTTCCTGCCAGCTTCAGTAGCTAGCCTACACAGATCACTGTGCTTCCTGACAGAAAACACACTATCTGAGCTATTTTTAATACTTAATTAATTCATATCTGTTAAAACTAAGCTTCTTAATGGGTCAGCAAAAAGACTTCAACAACAGGGCCCTAATATTTGAGGCACATTTGATTTCTAGGGAAAAATAAGTCCTTTGTCCTTGGTAGTAGAATTTCCTGTAGACCTGAAGAAGAGTTAAACAGTATGAGAAATAACAAGACCATGAGCAGCCAAAGCTCTCTGTGAGGCAGATCACTGTCTGCCAAGCTACCTGTAGATGAATGTAGCTCAAAAACACAGGGATTTGTGAACTTATTTCTAGCTGATAACTGTTAAGTTGCAACAAAACTAACTCTAACCATATACATTATCTTACAAATAAACTTCATTGTGAGAGATATGGAATTTAGAAACTTGTGTATTTGCACTAAAAAAACCTTACCTTATTTTCATCAGTCATCAATGTTACAATCCTTCTCCTTGGGCAAGAATGATCTTTACCCTCCCCACAAGGTATTTTCTTGTCATACTCTAAAGTGAAAAGCAAAACTCTTAATAAGCATCTTTTTTAAAAGAGATTCATTGGGGTAGTTGGTCAGAGGTGAGATGGTCAACCAGGAGGATTCCAATTCTTTGTAAAAGCCATCGTATGAAATAGATTAGTTTTCATATGAAAGGGAGGCTTCTGGATGGAGAAGAGCCACAGTTCCTCATAGAGATGGCAATTAATAGTTCCTTACTTCCCTAAAAACTTTCAGCCAGCAGAATGAATGACAGTTATCTGCATGAGATGAAATACATTTTAGAAACTCAGCCAATGCTTCTGGGAGATAAGGAAGAAAAGCAATGACTGAGCATCAATTATGTAATCCAAAAGTAAATGCTAAAAATGGTTTTGAAATTGTACACATCTTTGCTTTATGGCTTGTCTGCCAAAACAATAAAAATATTGTGTCAATATTTTTTACCTAAGCATAACATACCATAACTTTACATCCCTTTCAATGACAGTTTGTGCTTGGGAGTTCTGATATAGAGACCTCAGAAAATTTGCAGTCATTGCCAGATATAGAGGCAGATTCCACAACTTGAGTTAAATGCATCATATGCTCTCATGAGAGGGTCTCTTCTATATAACACTTGCAGAAATCATAAATTCTCCATATGCTAGAGTTAATAGCTTCCTTAAAGAATCTTTCAAAAATTATGCTTGGATGAGAATAAGTTTCCAAAACTTTCTACAAGGAAACAGAAAAAACAAGGCTCTTATAAATGTCAGGTTGGAACTGGGATAAACAAGTTTTCAACACTCCTTCACTTTATGATGGCTTTCCTATGAAAGGCTTAAAATCTCTTGTGTCTGAACAATGTATCAGTGAGAGACTTCATGGACACCCTCTTGTAACTTCCTGAGAACGTAAGAAGCTTAGTTCTCTTAGGTAATGAAGGCCATGAGAGAGCAACTGGGCTAGAAGATGTGACAAGGCTATGCAAAAATTTCTGAAGGCCACTTAAGGAAGAATTTTAAGAGACAGACTTCACAGCTTTGAGGGAGATGAAGAACATCTTTATCTTTTCTGTGGAAGCAGGTTGGAAATTCTGCTGCAGTGGTGAAGGGATACCATGATCTGGAATCCCAAAGCTCTTGTTTTCACCAACTGCTTTTCTACAGTGTGATTGAAAAAGGTTACTTTCTTTTCTGAAGCATTTTTTCGTACGTTATAGTTTGAAACAAAATTTCAAGTGGATTTTCTTCAGTCACTTAGGGAAAGTGTACGTTACCTGTCTCAGACAAGTTGCAAAGGTTAACTATAATTATGTCTAGCCCACATTTATTTTTCTCGTTAGTCTATGATATCTACTAGTAATTTTACTCAGTGTATTTGCAGGTTCAGTGAATAATTCAAATGGTTTACAATTTTGCTGGAATCTGTTATTTGAACTTGTGACTGAATACCTGGAAAACACAAAATTGCGACTTCATAAACCAAACTAGGATTACACAATAATCTTGACTGAAGGGAATGGATAAACCAGAAAGGTTTTCCAAACCAGTTATTTCTAAAGTCACTAACCAAAAAATAGAAAGTAAAAAAATAATAATAAAATAAAAAGCATTAATTTTCTGATTCTTGTAACTCAAAACTGTCTTCCCCGATACATTTACGGCCAAGTTAAACCATTATAAAAACAAACTGTAGCTAACGATGAATAGTAACATAACTTTGTCTTGTACTATCCAGTAAGGCAACATCTGTTTTTTAGCTCAGCAGATGTCTGGGGGTGAGCTTCCTCCTCACTTGAAAATAACAATGGAAAGATCTGAGGACTAAACAGCAATTACACTATGTGTTTGTTTCTTTTTTCCATTTAAACTATTAGTGTTTTCGTTCTATTAATCACAATATATATACTCAAGGTGTACAAAAAAAAAAAAAAAAAAAAAGCAAGTGCACTATCTGGCCTTACACTCTTATTATTAAACAGACTTATTAAACACTCTTATTATTAAACAGACTTGCATCTAATTACTTCAAGAATTAAAAAAAAACAAACAACTTTTTTGCATAGGTCATTAAGTGGAATACATCACTTTGTCTTTAAACTCAGTGGAAACTGCTCAGTTCACCTCTTTCACTTGGTGTGTGAAATTATCATCACAGATTGAATTAATACAAGGTCTATACCTGAACGTCACTGTTTTTGGCACTTTCTGCCAATCATTTAGCAATACCCAGAAGTGGAGGTTTGTTTGCTGACGAAGTGATCAGGGAACAAATGCAGGTGAAAATACCTAAATATGATGAAATTACTCCTACTTCCAAAGAACCCCTAGTTCAATTTCTTTAGTTTCTACCATGAAAAGTCATTCCCTAGATAATCAGAAGAGAGGCTGAAATATAAATTCAGGCAAAATGATATACTAGTATTTTGTATCACAAAACTGTCTGGATTTGTTGATCCATATGTGGTGAAATATGTGAATCATATTTGTTGATTCATTTGGTGAAGCTGAATTTACACAGCCTGAATCCCCCATGCCCATAATTTTAGATGCAAATAGCAAGTGGGATATCTTCTACAAACAGAGCAACATAGACTGCAGAAAGTCTCACTGAGAGGGGACAATCTAGATGCACCCAAAGAAATAACTGGCATTTACTTACTGCTTTTAGGAAACAAACATGTATGTATGGCCACAAAGAGATAAGTATATTTCATACAAAGGATATATCTTATTGTACAATAGTTCCAAATGCAGTTTGTGATTCCAATTGTGATCCAATGCAAACTGCAGTTTTAGTAACAAAGCAAGTAGATACATTTTTATTATTATTAAGTCTTGTGTAAATTTTGAGATGCTAAGTAAATGAGGTGGAAATGCTGCTAAGCACAAACTAGCAATATATAGGCCCAATATTCCTTTACATTAACACAGAATAAGAAGGAAAAAGAAAAAAAGAAAAAAGAACCAAGTCAAAATTAAATGCCACAGATCAAATCCTGTAATGCCTTATACCTTTTACAGCCAGCATGAAGTCAGTACAGGATGTAAGTCAGGGCACAAACTGGCCCTTCAGCTCTCAGATTTCTCCAAGCTTTCTCAACAGCTTGCTGAGCATAATTTGGACTTGGTTATTTAAAGCTTCACAGAATAATACAGTATGAAGACTGGTGTGAACAATAACTCTTGCACAATTTATCACATAGAGAAGAGCTACTAATCTTTTTAGGAAACAAGGTATTCAAAATTATTTAATGCTAATATTTATGCATCAGAAAGAATGCTAAGAGCAAAACCGCACTCCTCCCCCTTCCCATATACACAAAACATGTATTTGTGAACATCTTTAGCTACAATACACCATATTTTCAGAGAGTCTTGAAATTACCGTACTATATGGTGGCATTTATGAAATTCTGTTATTAATGCCACTCTTATAACAAAGATAAGCTGTATTTACAATACTAATGCCTTCCACAAATAATTAGATATGTATAGCTACACATATAGTGTATATATCAATGATGGCTCAAGCCTGTAAATTTAAAGTGCATTATTGTAATAAACAGCAATAATAGCAATAATGATAAAAATAAGTTTGGCATTCTTCTGCCTCACAGACTTCTGTACCACACTGTCAACTTGAAAAAAAAGAAGTAGTATCTTATGAACAGCTATTATTTTCTTGGCTGTTGGTTGTTGTTGTGTTTTTTTTCCCCCAATCTATTACATGCTATTATTAAAAAATAAAAATAAAATACAAAACTGCAACTACGTCAACATTAAGGTAATTATGAAATTGGACTAAAGTAACAATTCTTCCTAGTAAAGCAGATGGGTATCAATCTATCACTGTAATTATATGACTATTGCTACAGTCTTTTAAAACTTTATAAAAAGTTTATAAAAGCAATCTGTTGTCTTTGAATAATTTTCAAAGTGCCTGTTAAGTACAAGGTTTTCTTTACATGCCAACCCAGTAGTATGAAAGTGAAAATCAAAGAATTTCATGACAGATTTTTTTAAGTATTAAAAATAAAAAATAACTACATTATTTGTATATATACATAACTATGTTAAACAAACATATTTCTACTGTTGCATAGGACAGCTGGGTATTTCCCTTGCCTCAATTAGCATAGGTACAATAAGTCAATAAATCACTTAATTTTTTTCTATTCACAAAATCTGTGACTCTTCTCTAAGCATTGCTTTCATGGATTAAGAGACAGCGTATCTGTGAAGCACCCATTGTTTGCATATGAAAATTTATATATAAAATGCAACACCGCCTGATACAATGATGTCAGTACCTCTAACCCCAGCCTTTTCTCAAATTCTATTCAAGCATTTTTCTGTTAGAAATACTTTCATGTCTTGTGTGCAAGCAGAGTTTCCATACCCAACTCAAACTAGTACTTACTATGCTACTAAACTCCTTATTTGAACTATTTTGCTGCATTTCCACTGCAATGTATAAAGTAAATCTGTTAAGTTTGTAGGTGTTTTGGTAATAATATGTAACAATAGAGTTAAACGTGTTGCACATAACTAATACATTCCAGGAGGATAAGAAAACTATGTATAATCAACTACTGCCTTCTACAGTGGTTTCCAAATTTCAGTTAAATCTAACTAAAACACCCCATTCTCCCAGATTACACACGGTAGACAAAAAGTGGGCACTTGACTATTGTTCACATAGATCCAACAGTTCTACAAAATTTCCCAATTATTTGTTAGATATAACAAGAGGGAAATGGACTTGACATTTACATCACCGAGAATATTCAAACATATACAACTGCATTCAAACGTGTTATGAATTGGTAGCAGTATCTTAGCCATCAGTTGTAAGAGCACCCTCAACTAATCTCTCTCCAGATTGCTTAAGAAATACTTAGATCCATTAGATTAAGTATGAAAGCTCTGCATACAGTTTACCAGAGTGCTACTTCCCACACATTCCCATTTTTAAAAAGTATATATGGAAGATAATTTTACTAAAGCAAAAGACGTGGTTTGGTAAGACGAAATAGCACTATTATCAAACAAGAGACAAACAAGATGAAAGAAAAATAAAAGTGAAAGAGTAGTTATCTGAAGTTCTTTAAATTGTCTCAGCCTTCATTCCTTATATTCTATGTGCTGGACCCTCGCTCTGAATTTCTGTTTATTGGTCATATTTTCTCTGAGGAACCTCTGATGGTTCTCTAATGAAGCCATAAGATGAATATCATCTGAGAAGCTACATTTTTTCACTGTCTCACACAATATAATTCTTCCCCCTTCTCCCTTTAATTCAAAAGCCAACCCTAAAATGAACAAAGGCAGTAGCAGCAACCTGGCTTGTTCCAATCCTGTGACCATATAAATCCATCTACTGGCTTCTTCTCTAAATGCAATTCTTAACTCACTGTAAATGTTTTCTATTAGCCGAATTAAGTTTTTGGGTGGCCATAAACCCCTAAAACATGTCAGTTCTCCCAGATAGCTGGCTAAGCCCATTTTGAAAAAAATAGGTTTCAGCTGATTCAGCTATGTTGTATCTACACCAATTTGTCTTATTACAAATATCACTTACAAATACCTGAAATTGTATTTTCTTCATATACTATGATGTGAGCTTTTTTTTTTTTTTTTTCCACAAACCTCCCCCCACTTTTATAAATAAAAATAGAAAATCAGTTTCCATGTCTCAGTCCTGGATGTTTTTTGTAAGTTTGGTTCCTGTGTAATAGCCAGAGCTCTGCACCTATGCTTTCACCTTTTTCTTTCAAGTTTCTTACAAAGTTTTTTTCTACGCCTCAGAATTGTATTCTCCATCATTTGTAGTGAGAAACTTCTAAAAACCGTTTTATCTATTTTATGCTGCACATCGTACAGCACTTCAAAATATTCTTTCCATCACTTGTTCTTTGCCTGCTGTCCTCGACCATTTGCTCAGGCTTGTCTTTCACTGCTGACATAACCAGTGCAGATGTCTCACTCAGCTCTCTTATTTGTGATACAATCCATGTGTCATGTTTCCCTTTATACATCCCTCTGCTACTGATTACATCTCCAGTTGTTTTTCTATTTACTTTCTTTCCATGTCTTTTTGTCACCAAGATGTATTGAGCTCTTTGACTGATGACTTCCTTCTCCTACTGAACAGTCACATTCCACCCATCATACAGCTCACTTTAAGGACTAACAAGACGACCAAAAGCGGGGTCAGTTAAAACCAATACTCCAGAAATGTTTAAATTCAGGCCACTCTTAAATGCCAGTCAGCAAGAAAACGGAAGCTTCTGTATCCTGGTGTAGGGGAAAGAGAAATGGTCCACTAGACAAAATCTCTTAATTCTTTCCCAATCTGGTCATTAAAGGTTGTTTGTTTGTTTGTTTGTTTAAGCTTTTAAGCTTTTTTAACCAAAAGTTAGTCACAGTTTATGTCTGGGATTATTTATTATGTTTATTCAGATGTGGGGAAAAAACAAAACAAAACAAAACAAAACAAAAACACTAAAAAACCTACATCATCTTTACTGTAAACAGGAGTTAGTGATCTGCACAACGAACACACCAGATTTTCTTCCAATTTTTCAGAGTCGTTCAGAGCTTTCTCACCAGCATATCAAATTCCTCTTTTTTGGTGATCACTTGCATTGAAATAGTTTCTACATTGTCGAAAGACAATTGCTAAAGTATAAATTGAAAACATTTTTTCATCATTCATTTTCATTCATTTTTTCATCAAATTAATCAATTGTTCTAGCTTAGGAATTCCACTCAGTCCTGGTACTCACACTTTAAAATCTCACCAACAAACATCTCTTACCTAGCATCTCAAAACTGTTTAGGAAACCAAAGTTTGAGGTCAGTATATTGAAATCTAGATGCTTGATTATAAGTTGCTATTTGAACAAAATATAAGCCATCTAAGTTATGTGTTTATTATTTAAACATAAAAGACTTTATAAATAAATAATATTTACAATAAAAAACAATTAAGTGAATTAATCAACCAGACAAGCACTGTCAGTGTTGTGAAGCTGCTACAATGCGTACAAGAAGGGCTGATTATTGAGATCAAACAGAATATAGTGTGAAAATGCAATCTAAATAGGTGCTGCTTTATGTACTACACATATCTAGAACTGCAATGGATATGAATGTAAAGGATGTCAAAAAGGTTAAAACTTAAAAAACACCCTGAGATCCCAAAAGTTTCAAGTTTAAGATTTTAATAGAAAAAGCAAATAGTTGAACTCCCTACTGAGACCAAAGTTTCAAAGAGAATCAGATGATGTTCAAATTCTCTACATTTGGATAGAAGTAATGAGGGGAGAAGGCTCAAAACTCTGTTTACAGGAATCATTTTGAGTCTCTCCTGTCAAAAGTTCACTGCCAAACTGACAGGAAAGCATTTCAGGAGGTCATTGCATATCACTTGAATGGAATGGTCATGAAAACATAGCAGGATGAACAAGAAATGAGTGAAGATTAGTACAAGTCTTCACAGTGACACCAGGCACCTATATGAAAGTATTTTCATTCTTCTGTGGCAAATGTAGTTAATGTGATCCTTTTGTAGCAACTCCAACATAATACGTAGCCTTTGTTTGAACATCCAAACTATCAAGGTCAGGACAACAGCAAAGTGTAACATCAAGCAAGACATTTGATGGGATGGCTCTGGAGCAGCTGGTTAGTTTCCATGATGAATGAGAATTACAGCAGTTTTCAAGAGACCAACAGAAGGCTGTCAGGGTCCTAATCAGCTATAACATCAGTAGTAAAGATCTAAGGACACTAGAGCATTTCCAAAACTACAAACTTCTCTGGGCTTTAGTTTCAATAATTATAGCAGTGACAGCTGGACAGTGTGGGTACATGACTGGAATTGGTTAGAGTTTTTGACATATGGTGCTATTGGAATACTGTCTGTCAGGAGAGGAGAATAAAATTACCCCCAAAAACTGGGGGCTGCAGTGCACATTTTGTCTCAAAGTAAAGGAGAAGAGATGGCATTTTTGCAGGTTAACATTCAGCAAATGACAAATGTCGTTCAAGCAATGTTACAGCAGTACATCAGTGAAAAATGCTACAGGGTCACAAGGGCAGTGTAAGTTAACTAGAGGAAGCACATTGTCACTCTTGGTTTTCCTGCAGTGTGTCAACATATGCAAACTAAATTTCTAGCTTCTGTTACGCTCCTGGAATAAGCATTAGATGCTGACACTGTGGGAAGAAGTAGCCTCAGATCAGTTGAAAGAGAGTCCTGGTGTGCTGACCAATAATTTCAGATAGCTACTTCTTTCTAAGCATGCCTCTGATAAGACCTTTTTCCATCCCACACATTTTAGCCCATCTAAAAGTCGTGCATGCCAGAGGCAGGATAAGTTTCCGCACTGAAGAGGATACATTTCTGTCAAAAAGCAGTGTGTATAGTGCCCAGTGATTAATTTTTCCTTAAAATCTTCTGATAAAAATAGATGCAAATTTCTGAAGGAAAAGTTATTCAATAAAATGAAGAAACAGAACTGTTTGTCAACTAAATGATCACTCTGTATAAAGCCTTTTTTTGCTAGGAAGAATAGTTGAACTGTAGGTTCTCGAGACAGAATTAATCATTTTATCTTAATTTTCCTCAAGCTGTGAGCTGTGCATGCTGAAATTAAATCATTTTGCCATTCCTCATTCCTCCATTTCCTTCTTCTGCAGCCAAATTTGCCATGAAGGCAAGTTTTGCTTTCTAATATAGGCACAAGAAATATATTTGATTACCTTGTAAATAGCAAGCCAGAACTGGAAACCAATTTTATTTTATTTTATGATATATATTTTTTTTTAATCTTGAATTGTTAGGTCACATAAAATCTACTCAAAGCCCAGAATGGTCCATTTCAACATGCAGGAAGTTAAGCAGGCATGGCTGAAGGCCAACATGGACAAGGGACTCCTGCTGAGCTCAGATATGGAAATGAAACACACAGAAGGTGGGAGTGGGGACATTGACATTGCCCAAATATGTAGGGGTGGAATTAGGAAAGACAAAGCTCAGTTGGGGTTAAAACTAGTGAGGAATGTAAAGGACAACAGGTTTTGGTTTCCTCAACTTAGTTTCCTCAAGTCCAATAGAAACGCAAAGTTAAAGAAAAGGTAGGCCTGTCAACGAACAGGGCCTAGTGACAAAAGACATGGAAAAAGGTCAAGATACAGAGTATTTTTGAGTCTGTGTTTACTTGAAAAGTCTACCCTCAGGCTTCCAGATCCCTGTTTACTCATGGAACCTGAGTTCAGCAGAGCTGAATGAATGAAGCATTGCCCACTGTAGAGGAAGATCCAGTCAGGGAGCGCTTAAGCTTTCTGACCATTCATGTGTTCATGGAAAGTTCATGGAGCACGACAGGATGCACCCAAGAGCACTGAGGGAGTTGGATCATGTCACCGTGAAGCTGCTTTCTCTTTGGTTTTATCTCTGAACAGTCATAGTGATCTGGACAGGTCCCCAATGACTGGAAAAATGTAAACGTCATACCTGTCTTCTAACAAAGCAAGAAGGAACATTGCAAGAACTACTGACCAGAGAAGATAATCACTATCCCAGGAGTGAATCCATATTCCTGGAAGCCACTTACAGGAATATGTGTTTAGATTTAGAAAGACCTCCACAGCATGAGCACTTTCAGGTAATCTACAATACTGACTCTAGTAATTCACAATTTTTTTCTACTTTGCATGCTACAATGTGAAATTCTGGCAAATCAATTAATGATGACTCAGAGAAAGTAGATGCCATAGTTTTAAACAATAAACAGAAGCAAAAATATATATTTAAGATATTTTTTTCACAAAATATGAAAAAATTCTTTTCATGCAGCATTTCAACATGCAAGTTCTATCTTAAGCTCCAATATTTTGTTATTCTGAACTGTTGTGGACTTCCTTCCTCACCATTTCCCCCATTCCCCGGTATCCTGGATGCCTCTCCTCTTGGTTTTTGTTTATGCCTCAGGGACATTTTCTGCAGTTCATTATGTTTAAGAGGGAGAGAGAGGGTAAACCTTGTAATATGGTAAAACGAAGGCCGTTTCACAAAAAAATAAATAAATAAATAAAATAAAACAGAGAAAGGGGAGGCGGAAAGAGAAAGAGATCCTATGCTATAAAACTAATAGGCAGGATAAGACAGAAATACAAGTGTATACTCTTTGTACAGTCTCTTGAGTGTTGAACAACAATGAACTTCAGTTTTCAGTACATTTAGGACTCTGTCTTAACCAGGGTTCTCAAATGTGTTAAAAAATACCATATGGGCCATAGTGTTTTTGATTAGAAATGCATTAATGTGGGACAACTGCTTTTTCCAGAAGAAAGGCATTTCTAACAGGAGAAGGCTGCTATTATTTATATGAGCTGAGATCATCCCATTTTACTGATTCATTTAGACTGATGCCAACTGCAACTGAAAACAAGCATTTCTTCATAAACAAATTATGAAATTACTGCAGACTTTGATTTAACTTCACCCAAGTTTTTGTCTACAGGGACCCACAGCACAAATATTAGTCAGTGGAAATAGGTACTAGATAGTGTATAGAAAGAGAAAAGGAGAGAGAAGCCTATTTGACCACAATATTTGGAACCATGACCCAAAGTCAGGTTTGACACAACTAACTTCTGTTTTAGGTACTAACTTCTATTTTAGATACTTACATTAACTATTTTCTATAGAAAGTGGATCACTTAGAAAGTAGTAACACTCTAAAACACTCATATCCTTTGTCTTCTTCTCACCATTGTAAAAAATATCTGTCCAAGAGGACATTTTTCAAAAATGCACACGCAACTGCATGCCCAAATTGATTTACATTTATTTTTATTTGCAAATATTTGAACTGTGCTCCGTACTTGCAGATTTGGCATGCAGCATTTCCAGTTTAAAAAAAAATCTCCCCTTAGGCCTGTAAGGCAATCCTGGCTAAAGAAATATTCAAAGAACAACTGCCCTCAAGTTATGTCATGTGATGATTTAATATGAAATACTTATAATGTCAATAAAAGAAAAGCAGAAAAAAAAAATAAAAAGAAAAGCACAAAGCAGATTAACAAGATACTCAAACCTATCCACTTCAACTGAAGGACGATTCATCAGGGTAGTGGCTGAAAGTTGCTGTTACAAGTCACCAAACAGTTATAATAACGGCCAGGGCAAAAGGGATATATTCTCAGAGAGCAGCGTGCTTTAAGAGATAGTATGTTACAATAGTTTGATGAAGAAATGTGAAATATAAAGTGTCAAATAGAATAAAATGCAATCAGTTCACTGATCCTACGCTGAAGAATTAAAGAAGGCAATAGCCTTGAGGAATGAAGGCACCTCTGATCTTTCGCACAGCATGGCTGCCTGTGTTCCCCTTGTCAAACTGTAAATAATCAAAATCAATGGGAGGCATAATAAGTCCAAAAAACTCAAAGGAAAAATCATTTCCCAGATACACCAACAATAAAAGTAATTCCCATGTTATTTAATTTTGATTATTAGCAAAATAGAAAAGGCATAGACCTGGGCAAAAATTTCTGTTCTATATTTCACTGATATCTGTGAGGTTTTGTGGGATTCTGGGTTTATATTTTTGGCTCAGTATATATTTCTGACTGATCCTTTGAGTAGAGCTCATATACAGCCTTACAGGGAAACATCCAACAACACACAGAGGGAGCTAGAATTAGACAAAGGTACTCAGGGCATCAGAATCAATATCCATACTATGTGACCAAACAGGTCAGCTTGAAGGCCTAATCTCTGTCACAAATCAAAATGATGGACAAATTTTTGGTGTGTAAAGCAAATACAGCAGGAGTATTTCCTGTTCTTCATACTCTAATATGAAGAAGGAAGCTCCTTTCAACATTTACATTCCCTTCTCTCATCCTTCCCTTGTGCCATCCAAACTTACAAGAAAAGTCTGGAAGGATAGAAGTAGTGACTTCCACAGTGACACCAGAGAGATCACAAAAACACTGAAACCACAGACTGAATAAGACATAAACGTAAGACATAGCTGACAGCACCAAAAAGCTAGGTAGTGATCTCAGTCCAGGTTAAGGAGACTATTTCTCCACATCCTTCCCTCCATCTGGATTTGGGGAAGGAAAAAGTTAAGCAAATTAATTGTTTCAAAGTAGTATGATCTGTATATTCATCATCTAAACAGCCCTTAATTTTCAGCCCTATTCTGCAAGGGTATAGCATCACTCCATTCCCAATCTGGTGAACTGGTTTACAGCATCATACACTGACAGGAGTTCAGGAGTTCCTCTGGGATTTCTGCTCACAAAGTCAGCAAGAGCTTATAGTATTGCAGAGATAGCGTCTGTCAGTCTCTCAAGGGAAAGGCTGTGCTCATGTTGCTCTTGAAATGAATGATGGAACAGCATTAGAAACATCCTCACTCACAGAGGCTGACAGTTCCCTTTATTGTCTAGAGTTAGAACTGCAACAGATACAGTATGTGGTACTGTAAAATAGCATGGTTTGATTCTGAATAGTGAGCCACTTGTTATGTCAAGAAGTCTTACATGGAGAATAAGAATAATGGAATGAAGGGAGAAACTGGCAAGGATAGAAAAAATGGTATCTTTCAGAAGTTGTGTGGTCTACAACCAGTTGATCCTCTCATATTATAAAATCTTACTGGAAGACAAGGCACTTGTACTGGGTGCACGTTTGTTGCCAGTGTATCATTTACTAATGATGCTAGGATCACTGCAGTTGCCTCTAACTGAATTTGGGCACCCTGTTTAAGTAAACAAATTAGGAGGTAGCGTTCCTTAGTTCTGTAAGATAGTTGCATCTAATCCAGAAGACTTAAATAGGAAGTCACTTCTCTACTGTCTACCCAGAGAGCACATGGATCCTAAAATAGGCATCAAGGAGGGCATCTGATACTCCGTGATATTCTCAAAGTGAAAGAACCTTGCATACTAAATATGATATTAATATTAGGATCATGCTGCCAGCTGTGAAAATATAGCCGTGTCTTCATATTTAATATCATCTACATCTTTGACATATCAGCTGAGCCCCTGGGTGATTTCAAAGAGGCTAATTATAATCACCTCTTCCTCTTACTAATAGTGCCACAGAAAGAGTAATGACCACACTTGTTCAGCATATCTGGCCTATGGCCTATCTGAGAAACAGGATGTTCCTGCGGCCATGTGTTCTTTGAACTTCTGACATGCAAATATTGAGCTTTCTTACCTGGTGCAATATGAGGCAGTTCATGGGTCAAAAGGAGTTCTATCATTGCTTCCAGGGAAAGGCAAACACAATAATTTGGATTCCCAGAATATAGGGCCAAGTCTAGATTATATCCAGCCACCTGTTGTATTTTACAGCGTTTTTCTCAAAAAGGTCCAGACCTTTTCAGAAGTGCAGGAATAAAAAATAAATTAAATAAATAAATAAATAAATAAATAAATAAATAGCATTAGAACAACTACTAAGCCTGTAGAGTTAATATCTTCAAAAGACTGGCATTAATATATGGTTTATAATTGTCACATACTTTATTCTGAGTTTCATGATTATTTTCTCACAGTGTTTCAGAGATTGTTACAAATGCAAACAGTAAAGGGAAGAGGGTGTTTCACCTCTAACTAATGGCAGCATTTACTAGCCTGAAGATCTCTTCTTATATCCATCTAATAAACTGGTTTGTCAGTAGATAATACAAAATTCCATCTGACACATTTGAGAACTAAGTGCCAGACTCAGAGTATATATTAATTTCAGCACACAAGACTTTATAGATATAGTTCCTATCAGCTTCAGTAACAGCATCTACACTGCTACCTTCAAATACCAAAAAAAGAAGCAAGCCTCCAGGTGAAAAGACTTGCACAGGCAGAATAACTAGGCAGAATAACTTTTAAAACAATTTTTAGGAATTTTCTGCCTGATTTTTCTTGCAAACATAAAGAGTCTGGGAGCTACCAAAGGTCTATTGGACATAGTGGGGGAGGAATTTTATTTTGTTCATCTTTTCAAGGATGCCTCTGAGGTTTGTAAATATTCACTGTAGTGCTAAGGTTTTGAGAAAGTAGTTGTACAGCAAATTTGAATGATTAATGATACAAGACATTTTAACATGTTATTTCTCTATTTTCAACATAAATAGTGTGTAAAGGGTGTTTAAAACTTTAATGAATCAAACTATATGAGTAAAGAATGTTAATCATTTTAATTGCCCAGTAGCCTGAAATTAGATTTAACAGTCTGATAATGTATCTTTAAAGGAATACAACCCTGCTCTATAAAAAATCCCTTCCAAGCCAATTCTAATAATTTCTATTTATCTTTTATGACATTAACTGTTGTACCAGTCTGCCGACAGACAGCCTTACGTTCACATTTAGTTTAAATGTGGTGCAGTATAGTTTTTCATTATCATTAACGTGCTCCTGGTGGGCAGAGTGCAATGCAGTGGCACTGGTCACACTTCATTGCTTTATCTCATATGACAAAGAGAGATGATGTGCTTCAGTCCAGGCCAGAAGATAAAAGCAAAAGGTGGCCATGGAAAACTCCCCCTGCTGCCTAGGAACAGCATAAGGGCTGCATCGTGTGACTTGCTAACAGCATGAAGGGGCAGACAAATAGATTTTCCTCTATATTTATAACCAGCATCATTCTTCCTTTCAGGCCTTTCAGTGCAGGTAGCTGTTTTATATGAAATGAACAATCTTTATAGACGTACCAGAGCCATAACAAGGCTGATTTTCAGCGAGGCTGAGGTATATAACTCTTACAGAATTGTCAGGCTTCTTGCTCAACAAATCAAGCCTAACTTATGATGTTTGCAGTGTAATTTTTATTCCTGTTTGACTAGCCAACTACCCAGTGGTAATAGGATGTTAGAAAAGGGCAGTAGCAATGTTTGTACATGCCATGATTGATAGGCAAACTCTGCATTTTTCATTTATATCTCCTGATTCCAAATCAGTTAAGTTTAGGAAAAATGAAACAAAATGTCAAGAAAAATGCTTGCAGATTGCAGCCCAGCACTCTCGTAGATCTGAGTTCAGCCCACATCTGCTAGGATTGTCTAGAAACATTAAGATATCTAAATGAAAATCAATACTGTATGTGCCAGCATTTACTACCAAGAACAAGTATCAAGAGACTTCAGCTAATCAGGCTTTCAAGCTTGTACTTGAGCCATAGTCGGAACCCCAGGGGTGTCCTAATTGGCCCAGACTAATCACAGAAGAGTTAAATTTATAACCAGGAAAGACATCTTGTTTTTCTTACCAGTCATCATTTTGAAACTGAACGCCTCACCTGTGTGGTAGCGGATGTACGGTGATAGCCACCGGTCATGCAAGAACTGCTTCTTACCTGTCAAAGGTAAAGCAAAGACTAATTTACTGTCTTCCATAAAACCAGTCAGGCACATTTAAGCTTTTGGTGGGTATATAGTGCTATCAAACCTTTCACATGACCGCATATTTTCTCAACTTAAAAGCTCTGCATTTAACCTTCTTGTGCTAGAAGATAGAAGGTTTATATTTTAGAGGTAAAAGACTCTCTACACAATCTGATCTCTCAGCCTAATTCTTTGTGCCTGCAACATATTTCCAAATCACATACTGTTGGGGGGATTTTGTATTCTTTTTCTTCTGCAGAGAATGCAGATGTGCACAGAAACTAACAAAGTAGCTCAGTTCATCTTCATAAGGTACAAAGACACACATAATATTATTTTTCCTTACTGAAATTCCTTTTTATTCTAAAATGGAAGCATGCACAATATCTCTTGGAAGACTCTTAAACCATACTGTTAAAAATTAAACTGCATCAGGGAATTGGGTTCCTAATATTTGTATTTGGGATGCCAAATGTGAGCAGATTTTATACTATTTTCAACAAATTAAACACAAATACGTAAAGTGTTTATGAAACTCAGTCTTCTATTTTGGGCTTATTTTGAGTAACTTAATAATTCTGCATAGGTTTCTTTAAACAACAAAATAAAGTAATGAATTAAGCCTGGAAATGCTTTTTAAGTTTTCTTCAAAAGCGTATGTAAAAAAAAATATCTCACTGGAGATTCACATCTATCTGAAGTTTAATAACATTATTTAGATTCTTTGTGTCCCATATGTTAGATGTATTTTTAATGTGTGCCTGTTAAAACAAAACAAAAAGTTGTCAGATTTTGTATTCTCTTCTCGCCACTGTTAATGGTTTCCTAGACAGTGCTATCATAGAAACATCATGGCTTGTTGTGATCAATGAAAGCTTGTTTCTCACATGGCATGATGTTTCCCTTGGATTCTGATCTCCCACTAGTGCATTCTGTGAAATTTTGTCAGTACTTTTACCTTTAAGGATCTCTCTTGTCCTCCATGTTGTAAGCTGCCATGTTATCTTCCTGAATCAGTCTTCCTGTCGTTGCTGCTTCACTTCCCACTTCTTATGGAACAAGAAGGCTATCTTCATCTTCCCCTTCAGTCCCTATGTCTGATAACTTACTGCTCTCTTGCTGTGTAGCACAGAACATGGTATTAAACAAAATAAAGTGAATTTCAGGAAAATTCACACAAATCCACAGAGGGAGATAAAGGCAAATGGAGTCTCTCCAAAACAATTCAATTATCCGACCTTGTATTTCTATCTAATTTCTATATACTACATATGCCAGTCAGCAGGAGCCTACCACAAGCATCCTAATCATCAATGTACAGTATTAGGTTCAAAGATACCTTAATTCCTTTCTTATTCCTTTGGTGTACTTATTTTTTTCTTTAACAATGATTTCAGTATTGATAAAAACTAGAAACTATGCTTAGCAATTCTTCATACCTGCAGAATACTTTTGGTACAAACTATTGTTCTACACAGAAGACTTCATAAATGTAATTTCTCAATATATAAGAAAAAATGAAATTGAATTGAATTGAATTGAACGGAACGGAACGGAACGGAACGGAACAGAACAGAACAGAACAGAACAGAACAGAACAGAACAGAATAGAATAGAATAGAATAGAATAGAATAGCTCAGTTGGAAGGGAACTTCAAAGATCATACAAGTTCAACTGTCTGCCTACTTCAGAGCTAACAAAAAGTTAAAGCATATTATTGAGGGCATTATTCAAATGCCTCTTGAACACTGACAGCCATGTGGCAAACACCTCACTAGGAAGCCTGTTCCAACATTTGACCACCCTCACAGCTCCTAATTGACAACAAAAGCCAAATTGACTTAAGTGGAATCAGGGCTTTAATCCACATACTCATATCATATCATTTTGATTTGAAGCCTCAGGTAAAAGGTAGGTATAAAGACCTATTTTGTACATATCCAAGCTGAACTGAGCAGAAGCCACAATTCTCAGCAGAGGGCCAGATCATTCACAGATAGGCAGACTGACAGAGGACACAAAGAATGCATGGGCACAGTTTTTAAGAGAGAAAAAAAAAATCAGTAAAATCAAATGTGTCTGGCAATTTACAGCATTACAATAATGCCAAGAGGTTAATTAATAACCATGTTATTCAAGGATTTTCTCCCCCAGTTTTGCAACTTTCCTGGGCTAACCAGTAATGCCATCAGGTATAATTTGATCCATAAGTAGCAGACCGTGATTGCTGAAAAGCAATGAGGACCACTCCCTTTTCATCAGCCTCTGTAACTTTACAGAGGCTAATAAGCCCCAGGAGATGGAGGTCTCAGTTATAAAAGAGGAGCCCTGCACCAATCCTGTTGGAAGGAATTCCTCTACAGGTAGTGAAGAAGGGTATACCAGTCCTCCACAGAGCTAAGAGCAAGGCCCAAGTCACTTTAATCTCTCTTTAAAAAGATGATTGATTCTGTTCTATATTGCTTCTTTCAGCAGAATATTGCAAAATATTCTCTCTGCTCCTTGCTTCCAAGTTTACTACATTTGTTTGCCAAGTACTGCACTTGTCAGATGAACACAACCTCCCCCCAATGGCGCACACCTATTTTCCTTGTGCTGTATATTCTCCTTTTCACTAACAGTACAAATCAATGAAACACATACAATTCTTCTTATTTGCATCTGATACTGAATAGAACAACTTAAAGCTTATGCCAAGTTAACAATCTTTTCTTGGCAATTTCACACCACGATACTATGCCAACTTTTGTTTAACAAGCAACGTTATTAAGAGAGAAAATATGAAAGTTTTTTTTTTGTTGTTTCTATTTTGATTTCTGTGAATTTTCTGATATAGTGAATTTTCCCATGTATATATATACCTAAAAACTGAACAAAGGAGTAGCAGTTGTCTTATTTCCATGAGAAGTGTAAATGTAC
The DNA here is from genome assembly GCF_009819795.1 of Aythya fuligula. Lineage (NCBI taxonomy): Eukaryota > Metazoa > Chordata > Aves > Anseriformes > Anatidae > Aythya > Aythya fuligula. Next base: position 496,911 of record NC_045570.1, on the reverse strand, counting down.
TCAAGCTTTAGACAGTTTAGGACTTTTTTTTTTTTTTTGCATGCTATTTTTTTTAACATGTTTTACATAGTTTTTTTTTACATATTAAAATCAATACTCAAAATAGAGCTTCAAGACACAAGCTTCAAACCCTCCTCTAGACTATACTTTCACACACTCCAAGAACTGGTGTTTCTATGAAGATCTTGCCTCTCAGTGCTACTCAGAAAGCAGAAATAAATTAGAAATGAGATTTAAGTAGCCAACAGATTATTCCCCTGGCACAGGGAACACATGGCTGCTAATGTGCCAGCTCTCCTACTGCCACCCACCATCTTAGCATATGGGGTTTGTCAGGAGTAAAAAGGCAACAGAACAGCGCATCACTGTACTTCTCCCCCATATAGCTCAGTTAAATCACTGACACTACTAGTAGCTCTAAGAATTGCCAAGCAGCAATGCAGAGACTACAAGGTCAGGAATGAGAGCAATAAAGGAATAATATCCTCTTCCTACTGGGTTGAGAATCATCCCCTGATTCCTACTATTTTCATTAGTTCAAGAGGCTATTCTGCAAGTCTGAAACTAAAACGAAGTGGGAAAAAATCATGCTACTTATGGTAGTGTATGACCAAATCAGGAATGATCTGGCACCTTCTGTTTATCCATTTCTTTCTTTAGTTTTTCCTCTAGTGCTGCTGACACTCAGTTCAACTCCTTTCGTATCCATCCCATTTATTATTATTTTTGCTGAAGCAGAATCCTTAAACATTCTACATCTTATATATATATACATGTATATGTATATCTTTTGAGTTGTACAGATGGGTTGTATGTTTAGAAGTAAATGAGAATGATCTGGGCATTATCGCTTGCCATCATCCTGTGATGTACTCTTATAATTAGTCCAGTTATGTCAAGTTCTTTACTGAAAATTAATCTCACTTCCACAGTGTTGCCTCTCTCGTCTTGTCAGATTATGCCCTTACTTTATTTTGTGCTGTGTAACTAAGATGTCATCTAAAGTTGCTCTCTATAATCTAGCAAGTTTGAACAGAGATCTCATTGTGGAAGCAACACAGCTGAGCTCAGTAACTGAAAGCCACCTCTCATCACTGACTGGACTCTTCCAAATAGCCCAGATTTCAACTTGTACTTAAAGCAGATGGAGTTCATGTCACCTCACCGAACTAACTACTTTTGTACTCTTTGGTTTTCGCATTCAATGTATTTAAGCACAGAAAAGTCTCTCTATGAGCTACTAATATATTCAATAATGAAAGGCTGATAATCTTTCAGATTTACTATAACTTCATTAAACACAGTCACAAAAGATGAAACAGGCATAAAGCAGAAGAAACATTCTCATATTTTTTGCTGAAATCAGTATTATTATCAGCTTGCTATGTCTTGAAACGTGATGTTTTCTACTTTGCCAAGTAAAAACAGGATTCCCCTGACCCCCCCCCCCAAAAAAAAAAAAAAAAAAAACACCACCAAACAACCTCCCAATAAATGCCTTTACCTCATTGCATTTCTGTGGGCAAGAAAGATACTGTCTTTCACAGCTCCTGAAGAGCTGCACTGCATTTTTAAAGGACTGATACTAAAGTTATTTGGATATTTCTCCAAAAAGGACACAATCTAACATAAAATGATAGTACCAGTGTATAGTCATTATTAGGCTTCAGAGTTAACAATTCTTTAATTAAATCGAAAGGAGTTATGTCCAGTATCTTTCAGCTTGCTAATCTATAAGTAAGCTGAATTCAAAACAGTTCCACACCAAAAACAAAGGCAAAAATACTTGGTATTTTTAATATAATCCAAGATTTTGCAGGAGTTGATGGTAGTGTATGTAAAAATGGTAACTCCCTAACTGCAGCCTTGAAGGGTAACTTTTGGGGATAGAAATTACTTGTGCTTGCTCTTTCCTCTCAGGCTGTTAGTAAGGAATGCGAACAGTGCTCTTTGTAATACTCCAGGAAATTAATGGTTGCTATCAGAATATCAGTATTGGACAGTAAACTGGAAAGAACTGAATGTCAAGTAGTGACTGCAAAGTGACAAATTTCATATGATAATACCAATTTCCTAAATATCCACTTAACATTTTCATAACTATACTAACAACAATGTTAATAAAGTGAATTTTACTCTGGAGATTACCTGCCATATTGTGTTGTTATTCCATTTCAACGAATTTGCCTAAGTCTAAATATTATTTTGAGATTTTTTTTTTCCTTTCTTACAGTTTCTTTCAAATTCTTTCTTTGTTCCTTACCTTAAATTTTTTTGTTTGTCATTGGCTGAACAATGGCTCCACACCAGAGATTCAGTTTTTTTCAAAGCAATCCCTGAACAGCTGAAAATTGCAAATATCCAGCATTTCTGAAAATCAAATTCTTTCCTCTCCAGGCAATGTATATATGATGTTACATCCATTTAATTTGCACAGTCTAATCATACTGATTTAACTACCTACATATCAAATTGAAGTGCAGCCACACCACTTTGCTGTGCCAGCAGAAGGTAGTTCTGCTGTTAATCATTGTGCAGCACAGTACTTGGTTTCAAATACCCACTCAGTACATAGCCGATGGTACAGTATCCCATTCCTCAGCCTTGTGCTCCCATTCCTGCTATCTGCTCAGGCATACTGCGCACAGATTGCCTGTCCTGTTGTGGATAACTAATGTTCTGCACAATTTTCAGTTTCAGCAGTGGTATCACTTGCAGAAATACTCCTTCATAGACAGCAGATAGAGAGAACAAGGGACATGAACACCTGTTTTTAGCAGCTTCCATTGAGCCTTCCTTATTTTGTCTTGTTACCTGCCCCAGGAGCACCTCCTCTTCTTCCTTTGATCATTCTAGTCTTTAAAGATCTAATCCTACAGAATTGTAAATATGGAATGTATGGTTTGTTCAAATAGAGAAAACCCGCACAAACTACCTCATATTTAAAACAATAATAATCATCATCCTTACCCTGACCATCATAGGATGATACATAGAGAGAAAGGTAGAGGCAAAGTAACAGAGTGCTAAACAGCAGTTCATAGAGTAGGGAAAAGAAGTACTAAGGAATAAGTCCATGTGAATCAGAATTAATTGCAGACAGCTAAATTCCAGTGTTACAGCTGAAAAAAGAGGGAATAGCTTTGACCCTTTCAAAATATTTTCTGCACTTCTCATATTACAATTGGCAGCAAACACAAAAATTATTAAGACTCTTCATTGCTTTCTTCTTTTCATTAGAAATGTCCTTGGCTGCACTGAGTTTAAAATATCACAATGCTGAAACAAACCAGAAGTTTCTTAGTAATAGTAGTCTGAATGACAGAGTATTATCACCTTTATCAAACGGGAAATGAACACAACACTGAATTAAACATACCTTTTAAAGCAGATTTGACTAAGGAATCATCCATCATTCATTAAACTAGCTTTATGGGAGAATTGTCTCAACAATTTGAAATATAATTAGAAGCTGGCAAGACATACATTTATAGTACCCATCATTGCAACTCACTTTGACTTTTGGATTTTTTTGATGCTTTTATTTATTTATTTATTTTTTCCCTCATGCTCTGGTTAAAAATTTTAATGTCATAAGTAGCTGTGTACTTTGTATCACATTCACTAGGTTCACTATCTTCATATTTCACATTTACAGTTCATCGCAAGCATTTTACAGTAGTGTAATAATTGAACATGGGTACAACTGATGTTCTTAAACAGTACGCTTTCCAAAACAATAGTCCTGATGCATTTATAAGATGCACCTATACAATAATGATGCTGTACAACATACAGGTATTTCACTGAAACAGTCCTCTTAGAAATACTTTATGAGGGCTTTACAGTAATATTCTACATTTCATTTTCATAAGGCGAAGAGAAGAAGGGTGGGGAGGAAAGAAAATTTCCAATTGTGGATTCAGTCAGGCAAAGGACATGACTTGTGCAATCCTAATAAATCAGAGCATTCCCGTGTGGCAGAAGCAACAGGGGAATAGTGTAAGAGCAGTGCTGCATGTTGACCTAAGCAAGAGCTTATCGAGAAATGATGTCCTCTTAAACAGACTCCTGTAGAGATGTTCTGCATTTCCTCTGACAAATTGTAAGTGCCCTGACTGTAACATTCCTAACAAAATAGGGCTGATTTAGCAATGCACAAACTTCCCATTATCCTACTGCATAAAAAGGCCATTTAAAGCAAAGCCCTAGGACATTGGCCCATTGGAAACAGAACATCTAAAAAATTACCCCCATCTTGTGCCACCAAAGTTGTTAACTACCCTAGGGAATATGCCTCATTTACAATACAGACAAATGTTAACTTTAATGAGTTTAAAAACTGCCATTTTTCTTGTGTGACTTTGATAATGCTTGAAAACTTAAACAAATGCTATTTTTTCACCTGGAATATCAGCTAACTGATACTTCCACCAGATTTGTTTTCAGCTGCCATCGCCTTTCTCTCACTCAAGTCATAGCGCTGTATACAAATACAATTAAAAACTACATCCACTCCCAAAACAATGCTGGAAAGATTAAACAATCTATTTTAACAAATATTCCTGCCAGAAAACTTTGTGAGCCAAGATTACCACTTGTCATCATCTTCCCAAGAGATGGAGTACCTTTTAAAAAGTATCTCTAATGAGATCTACAAATCTATGTGCAAGACAGCTTACTTTATTGTATTTATAAAGATAAAAATATATATATTTTAAACAGATTATGGTTCTTGGGACTGATAAAAACACAATGGGGGTAAGGTCATCAGGAAATGTTAATAAAAGTTTTCATAAAATATGATGACTCTCAGGAAGTAATGTTTGGACATAAAAAAATAACTGTTAAAGTATATTTTCTGCTATGGTAAACACTCCGTTTTTCCACACCTAGTTGACACTCCAAATCCTCCCTTTCTCCTGTTGGTGAACATTTCTAGCTGTTTGATTACCCATCAGGGATGACATTATTATTAGCTGATGCAGCATCTTTGACTGTACTTCAACCCATTCTTTTGAATCTCATTGAAAGAGAAGAGCCACCTTCTTTAGCCATTAGCTGCTCATATTAAATCCTTAATCTGACTGCCAGTGACTGACATCCAAAAAAAAAAAAAAAAAAAAAAAAAAAAGGAAAAAATGGAAAAAATGCTATGCAGGAAAATCTGTTAGAACCTTCTAAGGGTGATGCCCTTCTTTTCTCATGTAGTAGTTTGCATAACAAGAACTTGTGGAAAACATAGCAAGAACACATGACATTTCTAAAGCTAATTCTCTACCGGTAAAGAACCTTACTGTACTTATAATCTGTATCATCTTCCATTCTTTTAGCCAGATATTTTGTTGCTCCATATCATTAGCCACAAGCTGAAAGGAAATGCCTTTTCCAAGGAGCATTTCTTAGACGAGTCAGATTACACTAATGAAATAAACATCAGACATTGGATTTTCATGTTTATACAAAGTTTTGGGAGAAAGCTAATGTGCTCACTCACTGTCATATTTTCCACACCTGCGGCCAGCTTTTAAAAACCATAACTGAAGAACCATCTCTCTATATAGAGACAGAAAATAAGCCTTGAAGCACACAACTCCATTAATTGCAGGGCATCAACACCTATGTGTACATTCAGTGCAGATGTATGGATTTTTGACTGTAGGCAAAATTTCACCCACAAAATTATTATAAAATATTTAATGTTTTAACATTAATTCAATACATCAGATAACACATTTTATCACATTACAAACAATAACTGGAGAAATAAAGAAAAGTTTAGAGCTCTAGCAACTGATTATCTTGTCAGTCTGGTATACACAAGATGAAAGTCTCAGGGGTGATTCTGAAAGCACTCAGTGCACAAAAGCATCAATTTACAATAAAATGGTGAATGCTGCGTTAGTTTGTGGCTGACAAAAGAGATATTCAAAACAAACCAAAGTCATGCAAATAATTCTAATATTTCAGTGATATAATTGGGGAAGGCAGGTGTACTTAGAGAAATTTTTACCAGGATCTTTTTTAAATCACAGGGGGCTTGAGTTCCAAAAATTGCATTTGCTAATATGGGTAATATAAAAGTACACTTTTTAAGCTGTTCCCATCAACACAGTTTCGGGCCCTACGTTTCAACAAGAATGCAAATATTTTATCAGCATTTCTAAACAGGGTAGATCTATTCAGTTAAAGACCTTCTGTACCTCCTACAGTTTAAATACCTTTATATTGGCAAGAAGATCATATACACAATATTATATCATAAGAAAATTACTAATTTGAAGAGAATAAATATAAGATTGGCTAGGAAAATGCTCCTAATTCATTTCCATCTAAAGAATCAGTAAAATTTCATTGAGAAAATTAATATACATCTGTATTAAGGTTAATCAACCATCAGCTCAGAAATCAAGAAACACATAGTTTATAGTGTACATGCAGCTTTCAATTCCCTACACATCTGTTCAGAAATGAAGCATAGGGCAAACAAACAAACAAACAAACAAAGTAAGTAACATGAAATACTAACATTTTGCGTTAATCTCAAATCTGTTACTAGTCAGTAGACAGTGATTAGATACCTTGTTCAAGTTACAAAGCCATTTACTAGGCCCCCATATTTCTCTGTAAATCCAGGTTTTATTCCCAAACTGCAATTCTCTAGCCACATCTATACATAGAAAGAACGCAACTACTGAAGAACAAAATTTATAGAAAAAGTCAACAGAAACAACTCTGCTCAATCTTGTAGAGAAGACTGTTTTTCCTGTATCATATTCTTTTATTTTTGAGAAGGCAGAAAAGTGAAGGTGATGGATCCTTAGTCACTCTGTGGCAGCTTTGCCTCAAGCTAATATACTTTGGGTTTTGCTAAAGAAATTGTGATAGTGCAGAACACCAAAAGAACAGAAGAGCAGTAGCAGCACAGGATTGAGATGGAAAAAGCAGACCAAATCACAGACTTGTATCTTGGGCAAAGTTTTAATATTACTAAGATATTCTGCAAGCATATAGAGTTAGCAGACACACAAAAATGGCACTAGCAGAACAAAGGTATCAGCGTCAAATCCATTCTGAGTGCCTCCTAGTTTTCTACTGGGGAAGTAAGCCCTAGCTACAAGGTTTTGTTGCCCTTCCAAGCCATCAGACTTGCACCGGCTCAGACACCTCAAACATTTTAAAATACAGCACAGTACTGGCAAAATTTTATACCATCAAACTATTGTCATAGTAACACAAAGGCAACCTCTGTATTTTGCACCAAATGTAAGGCCACATTCTGACATTCGGGAGACAAATCTGGAATGGGAGAGATATGGGAGTGCTGCCTCCAGGTCAGAGCCTCTTAACAGAGAGAAAACTTGAACAACCCTTGTGCACACTTGAAAGGGATGTGATGGGTGATGCAGCTCTTGCTGGCCTTGCTCTGTTAGTCAATGTGGAGAAGAGAGAAGTGATGAACCTGAATTTTGCCTCCACCACATCTTGGAGATCATCCATGTTAAAACTGATACTTGCTTTAAAAAGTCTTTGCCTTCAGGAATTGCAAAAACAAAAATAAAAAGCAAAGCAGTCCAAAATAATCACGAGGAAGGCTATTCAAACATTTTCCTAAAGGTACCACGGCAATTGTAGTAATAAAAGATTAAGGTTTAGTCAAGCTCATGGAAACAAAGTCTTAGTACAAAATTTCTTATTCATTTCAGAATTACAAGCAAATACATAAGGAGTCAGTACAACAAATTCACAGACACCACTCCATTTATGTTTCGGAAGATTGTGGCCAGATACAGTTTAAAGCAACAACAGTTCAAAATTACATTAGATGCCAACACTTCCCAGAAGATATTTGTGCAGGTGGCACCCAGACATGCATCATCTTCTCTGAACATGGGACAAGAACCAGAGCGACCAGCAGAACTGTTTAGAGGCTGAGTCATATAATCATAGAATATGCTGAGTTGGAAGGGACCTGCAAGGATTATCGAGCCCAACTCCTGGCACCACACAAGTCAACCCAAAAATTCAGACCATGTGACTAAGTGCACAGTCCAAATGCTTCTTAAACTCCAACAGGCTTGGTACAGTGACTACTTCCTTGGGGAGACCGTTCCAGTGTGCGACAACCTTCTCAGTGAAGAACCTCTTCCTGATGTCTAGCCTGAACCTCTCCTGCAGCAGCTTGACACCATTCCCATGGGTCCTATCAGTGGTCACTAAAGAGAACAGATCAGCAGACAATGTAAATTGGCTTAAGTAAAAGGGTCCACCAGCTTTGTGAGAGCTCAGGGCAAAGCTTCTGCAACAGACAAAGGAATTCAGCCCTATATCACAAGGCAGGTGATATAGATGGCCAATTCAGATGAAGCACTCAAGGCTACCTTGTCCTCATTTCCAAATGCTTCTCCGGCCTGAGAGTGTATTTCCTCTAGTCCTTTGTTTCGTTATATATATATATAACAAAATATTTATATATATGTAGCATCACCTAACTTCCTTCACCTCAGACAAAACCAGCAGAAATTTATATAATATAGATATGGATATTCATGTTATGTTTATGCAGGCTGAACACGTGATAGTAGGTTCAAAAGTAACATGTTTCTAGAGCTCATGTCAGAGGTTAGAAACTGCCCCCATAACACAACATTGTTTCGCATATTTTGTTTTTCAAATAGAACTATGTATTATTTTAGTGCTGGAAAGGATTTTTATGCTTTAACAAAACATTATGATGGAGACAGGAACTGGAGATTACTGTCTGTTAGCCTAAAGATTTGTAAAATGTAGAAATAAAAACTTCACAAAAAAGGTTTTCTTATATGCTTTGAGTTATTAATAAATTAACTGAATTTATTGGTCGAAACAGATCCCTGTAAGTGTCTGGTGTCTTGTTTCATCCAATATTCACTAGTAAAAGCAGACTTTAAAAAAAGTTATATACTAGTTTTGCTGGGATGGGAGAACAGCTGTTTGATGTTCTGATTTATAAAAGAGGCCAGAAGAGAGTGTATTTGTTGTGGAATTAATTGTTCCAAATTAAGCACATACTGTTTTTCCAACGTATGGTAGGAATCTATGTGATTTAATAAATATGATAAATAGCTTGCGAGAATAACAAAGGATGATTTTGGCCCACCCCTGTAGCATGCAGATTGTCAGCAGAGTTTGAGTAAATATCATTTCAGCAAAGAAAGAAAGGATAGAATATGGCAGAAAGAATTTTTGAAACGTTATCTCAGCTTAAAAGAGAATCAGCTAACAACCGCTTTTCAAAAGCCTTTCTTCTAAAACAACAACCAAATAAAGCATCCTTACCTTTTCAAGAGGAAAAAAAGAAAAAATAATATAATATATAATAATTGTTACAAGTAGGTTCTATCAGCAGGCTGCTCTCTGAAGGTGTTCTTTCTTTCTCTCAGTTGCCTTAAAGAAGTTTTATCTAGCATGGTGGCCTAGAGAGATAGAGAACAGAAAGAGAATTGAAACGCTCACATAGGTGTGCAACCCATGCCTTCCCACCTCAGGTTCTGCTGTGATACATTTTACATTAACAGCGTCACATGATGTGGCAGCAAACTTTAACCCCCACTCTTTTAATCCTGCCACTTGTTAGGAATGGAAACAAAGGAGTATTTGCAGTGCCTCATCTCCAGTTAGTTTATACAAGTTCAGCAAGCAGGTCCCTTAAGGAGCTAATGAAAACTGCAGCAAATGTGCATGCACTCACAATGAAATACCAGCCCAGAGGACAAGCGCTGTAATCCCACCAATGATGTTCCAAACCCATGATGGCTACCAGTCGACAATACCCACAGACCTCAATCCATTTTTATTGTATTCAGGCTGCAGTGTTATATTTCCTGCCTCCCCTTAGCACCACACATACAGTGTACTTGAAAACAAAAATCTATAATATTGATCCCACAATGTCACCACAATTATTCTTTTGAAACAGCCATTGAAAACAAATTACATCTGCACTGCCTTTTCATCCGATAGCTCTGGGTGAGCAATGCTCACTGTAGCTGCTAGCATTTTCAGTGTTAGCACTGTGTCACTAAAGACAGCACAGGAAAAAAAAAAAAAAAAAAAAAAAAAAAAAGCCATCAGTAACATATTTAAAAGGGGGCCAGAGGAGGGGGAAGCCATCAAATTAACCAGATCACAAAAAGCCCCTCTAACCTGATGCAATATTTAAATCTCCCAGTTTTCCATATGCAAATCAAGATGATATTTGAACTGTACAGTAGCTAGCTTTCCCTCTGAGAGTGCATAAGCTTGGCTTTTTCCTGCCCAGTAAACCAAATATAGTTGTTACACTAATTAAATTGACAAAAATTCAAAGACGGGCTCATTTTCAGGTAGTCTATTTAATATCATGACAACAAAAAGTATTATTTGTAGCAACATGATTTTAACCTCATGTAACATAATTCTATTGACAAACTGTAAGACTTTCTTGACAAGGGAGAAGTGATTAACACAGAAGTGATAACCGCAGAAAAAAAAACACCCATTCAGATTAAAACAGTGACATGACTAAGCTCCAAGGGAATCCAACCAGAGGCAGCAGAGGCCTTTTGACACAAATAGCAGGAATATCCTGATGAGGGAAAGTGCAGGGGGAGGGGCAAAGCCCACCTTCTTTAATTTCCAATACTTATTAATTTTTACCCCAGTAACGTTTTTGCTCACAATGTGAATCATCAGATCAGTGACACTGTAGCAATCCCCATAGCATACACAAACCAACGTAAGTTTATAGATAAAATCCTGTCAGTAAATACTAACTTTCACATGCTTATTAATGGTCTTGTTTGAAAAAACATATACCTCACCAACAATTAATTTTTTCTTTTTGCCACCATGGTGGTTGGCTGAGGGAAAATGCTTTTGTATCACTGTGACTGCACAAGTCACAGATGTGAGCTCCTGCAGTGGGGAAACGATAACTTGGGAGTATTAAGAAAACCAATAGCCTTGTTGACATGAACATGGGAGTCTAACCCCTGAAGCCTCCTGATATGAAGCATTGATTTTTCTGTCTGGGTACAGTTCTAAAGCCATTCATTCTCTATGGTCACAGGGCCAGAGGAAAAAAAAAAAAAATCTGTTCTTTCCACTTTTACCTCCAGGCAAAGTTGAGGAATAAATTCTACATTTTGAGGGATGATTTGTTCAAGCCATGTTTAGTAGAAGCTTATTGCATAAAAAATATATATATATATTTTTTTTCTTGACCCTTGCAACCTGTGACCACTTATTCTGTTGTGCACCTTCTTCACAAGATAACAGCAAGGGAAAGTGCCTAGAGAAAGCACCACTGGTTACTTGTTATTCTCCAAATAATATCACCAAGCTTACTTATTATTCCTCAAATAATACTGTCATGTTCACTTGTCATCCCTCAAATACCACTGCCAGCTGACTTGTTATTTCTCAAATGCTTCCATGCCTACTCGTTATTCTACCTCATGTAATTACTACATCCCTTACTTATTATTCCTTCTCATATACTACCGCTGGGCTGTACTTGGTTATTGCTGACGTACTACTGATATGCTTCTTTGCCTTTTTTTTTTTTTTTAAACCACTGCTTCAACATGTTGTACCTCTGAGAAATGAAATGTTATCATCATTCAGTATATTTTTGCAATCCATACAATGACACCATTTCCTCTGCACCCCTGTTGCATTTGTTTAGTAGCTATTGTAAATACACACTGGGAAAAAACAAACAAACAAACAAACAACAACAACAAAAACAAACACCAAAACAAAACAAAAAACCACAACCATCTTGTGGAAGAAACAATAGTTCCACTGTTTGGAGTCAGAGCAGTATGTTTCATTGGCTGTAAAAATTAAAAATAAAATATAATAAGAAGACAAAAGAAAATTAAAGCAATGATAAAGAAAATAACCACAAGTTTCACTCTCCCTGTGAAGACACGGTAAGCCACCGCACAATGGGATGTCTCCTGCTTCGGTGACAGAATGCTGAGCCAGTTTTTGCTGTTTGCCTCTTGTTTTCAAAGAAACAAAGTGACAGCATTAGACAGGAGATGCCAATGTTACAGAAGGCTAACATTTGGACACTGAACTTGCTCTCCCTTTCAGCTGGCAAATATTTAATTGATTTTTAATGTAAATAAATATTCAGATACCATAGCATACAATCACCTCTGAAAGAGGCATGAAATATCAAGGTCTATAAACAGGCTTGTACTTTTAAATATTAATATGTGTATGTATACATGTACACAAACATTTAAGAAACATGGAAATAAACGCCTCTGAATATCTATATAAATCTGACAGGGTACGCACTCTCTACATGAGAATGATAATTTTACCAAATATATGTCCATCTATACACACATACACAGATTAATCCTAGACAATCTTCTGTGCTACTACTGCAGAAATATTATTATATTATGTTACAGTGTGAATATGTTTGTATATTTATTATTAAAATACTTACTGTTCTGCCTTTTGAAGTAGATGGACAAATGATTTAGGAGTAGAAATAGACTAGAAACAAAATTAATGCAAATAATGTGTTGATTTTTTTTTAGCTTGATTAGCCAAGCCAATGGAAAATTCTAGAAAACGTATACAATTATTTTAACTGTCATAGACCGGCAATTGTAATTGACATGATTTGTACGAGATGCAGTGTAATAACTGAATATATTAAAAAAAAATCACATGGCTTGATTACCAGGAGAACATTACTAGTGCCACAATATTATTAACAACACAATTATCATGGCATCCCTAGGACACGCTCTTAGCACTTCAATGCATTAGCGAACCTTTGCTAACGAAGAAAAAATTAAAGTACAGCAAATTTCAAAGCACCAGTTGTACCCAATATCATTAAAAATTTATAAAACTTCCCCTGAACATGACAAGTGTTTGGTTTAAATGAAGATCAGCCATAAGAAGGAGAAGAAATCTTGTTATTCTTTGTCTCTTTCTCTCCCTCTTTTTCTCTTTCTCTCAGACCTCCCCCAGCCAGCACCACCTCAATCCAGCTGAAATATGTAACCATTACAGAGTGACAGTTTGACACACAATGACCTGTCAGAACATTCATCTCTCAATGTTTTATTTTAGTGAGGAGCCAAACTGCAGAAAAAATAAGCAAGTTGTTTCAAGGCTTGGAATGAGATCAAACATTCCTGGCATCCCCACTTACCAGACCTTTGATTTACAATGGATCTGTCAGAGGCTGATTAGACACTGTGTGTTTAAAAACCTATAGATGTTCTACAATTGCACAAGCTCTCCCCTTCCCTTCACAGAGCGCATTTCTGCTCTTTGTTTGAATGGAGTGAATAAGCTAGGTCACACTGTAGAACCTTACACCTTGCAAGTAGAAAACGCCACATGCAAAACTGCAGGCAGCTACAATTAAATCCTTTAGTTAAGAGCACTCCAATTCTCTACTAAAAGAAAGCTGTAGCTCTCTCTACTCTGTAATATTCGTTATGCCAATTTCTATTACCTTTTCCTTCCAGGCCTAAAGTTATAATAGTCTGAAGAGAAAATATACCTACGGACTGCTGCAATCCTCACATATTTTCAATTACTTTCAAAGGCAACATGCAGCTAAAAATTAGTTAGACAAAAAAGTGCAGGTGGCTAAAATATTCCGAGACTGTAACATTTTTTGCTCATTATTGCAACTAGGGGAAAAAAGGCTAGAAATATATTGTTTCTATTTGTACCTAGAACAGTTGCAGAAAGAGCAGTAGAATTTGTGCCTGGCATTAGAATGTGTAATTCTTTAATACTATATTGTGGCATATGGTTCATTGTAGCAAATTATGAATACATGTGTTTGGAGAGCTTTGGTAGTAAATTTGGGCTTTGTACATCTACAGCAATGCCCAAATCTGACAAATGTAATTTATGTAATATTAAGTTAATACAGTATTATGAAATTAGCTCACTGTAGTAAAGCTGTAATTTTAAAATGAAAGACAATACAATGAAATGAAAACAAAATAAACATTAGCATTTTGTGAAAGGTAAAACAAATCTTCCAAAAGTCTGCTTTGTAATTTATTATAATTCAGTGCTTATGACTTCCAATATATTTAAGACACAGCATCTTTTAACAGTACAGTACAACTACAACACTGTTCAGAATAATCCCAGTCTTTCAGCCTTTCTCAGGCAATGCTCACAATTAATTTAATAGAGGTTTCTGAATGAATGCTGCCTTTGACTAAGGAGAAAGTAAATCAGAACTCTGGTCGCTGGTCCCCTCTATGCTCCTTGTGGCTTCAGCACTGCCTTTGCTCCATGTGGAAAATTCTGATCAAGTTGATAAGGCTGTAGGAACATAGGCTATTACATGTCTGAGACTATTCAAGATATAAAATTATATTTTTCATATCCATATATGTTACCAGGAAGAGGAAAAGTGATAAAAGCATTACAATACAAGCCCTTTAGCTTCTAGGAAATGGTAAATGTTGAAACATGCAATTTTGTGCTTTTAAGGGAAAGAGGTGAGCAAATTAGCCAGAGTGAGTCAAGAAAAAGAAATGTGTTGAGGTCATCACACAAGAAGCTGAAGTGGTGCACACTTCCTAATTTCAACTTTCTGAGGAAGAAAGGGATCATAAAGAAAACTGTCGAATATCTGTATTTTGAGAATTTGTACTATATATATATACACTATATATATATTTGTACTATATGATCTGCAGAGAATTTGTATTATACTTTCTCTTTAAAAATATATAACCATTGAGGGACGCAGTGAAGATATTTCAAGTCCACCTCTGGTAGGTCAGAATAACAGATATTGTCATTCCTAAACAAGAAATACTTCATCTCACTCAAGGACCTATTCATTATGTTTAATATGTTTTTTTTTTGTTTATGTCTTCAAACAGGGAATGTGTTTTGCTTAATTCTGAGGTTCAACATGTGATAAAAAGCAAAATGCCCTCTCAGAAGGGAGATTTCCAGTTTGCCATGGAAAATTATGTATATCCAGATAACATGAGGTTGGACCTCCATCAAGTTATGGTTTCTAAAACATAGATGTTATGGCCCAGAAGAAATCAACTGCAGAATATAGTGGCTTAATGTATTAGTACAGTTCATGATTCGGCCAACAATGACCCATCACTGGGAAATCTGATGTTGAATAAGGCATGTACAAATGCCTACTGTCATATTTATTTGCAATTTGCATGCCATAAATCCTATAACCTAAACATAAACATTTGCACACCTTAATGCTGGAAAAAATACTTATCTGAGCTCAATGAATAGCCTTAATTTTAGATGCCAGCAAATACAGTTTTATTACATTAATTAGGAAAAAGAAATAAATCAAATGGTAAAATTCAGAAAGGGCAATATTCAGATGTGAACTCTGCTTTGGCAGCCCAGACCAAAACAACTGGTTCTGCTCTAAGGAGGCAGTGTCTGTGTGTAGCTAAGCCTGGTGTCGACACCAAAAGAGTTTTTGCTAAAAGTGGTAAAGCAGGAAGCGTTAAACTTTTGGGGTTCTTTCCCTACTCTGTCTCTCAGTGTTACACAAGCACAAATAATTAATAATAATAATAATAAAACTTTTAGCCATCCCCCAAAACAACAGAAGACCTCTATCAACTTTGACTTTGGTAGATTGGCTGGAGTAGGCTGATTTCCTAAAGCAGTCTTGAATCTATTGTCCAGTTTCAACCAAGTTGACAAAAAGGTGAAAAATTCAAAAATAATTAAGGTCCTGTGCATTTTTTGTGCACACATATCCAGACAGGGAAGAGAAATCTTTTTACTGATTTGGGAACACCTTCAGGATGACCTCATACCTTAACAGATAGCAATGAACCTACAATGGTAAGTGACTGAAAATGTTCCAAAGAATAGAGAAAGCTAGAGGTGTGCCTTCTGGATATCAACACTGAGTAATCATAAGACAAATCCATGACAAACCAGACTTCAGGAGTTTCAATGGAACTATATATTTTAACATGTATAAAAGCCAGTTAAAAGTAACACACCTCAAAGTATAGTGGGAAGGAGACAAGAAGTCATGTCACTGATTCAGTTACCACAGGGTATCACAGAATCACAGAATTTCTAGGTTGGAAGAGACATCAAGATCATTGAGTTCAACCTCTGATCTAACACTAACAAGTCCTCCACTAAACCATATCACGAAGCTCTACATCTAAACGTCTTTTAAATACCTCCAGGGATGGTGACTCAACCACTTCCCTGGTCAGCCCGTTCCAATGCCTAACAACCCTTTTGGTAAAGAAGTTCTTCCTAACATCCAATCTAAAACTCCCCTGGTGCAACTTTAGCCCATTCCCCCTCGTCCTGTCACCAGGCACATGGGAGAACAGACCAACCTCCACCTCACTACAGCCTCCTTTAAGGTACCTGTAGAGAGTGATAAGGTCGCCCCTGAGCCTCCTCTTCTCCAGGCTGAACAAGCCCAGCTCCCTCAGCTGCTCCTCATAAGACTTGTTCTCCAGACCCCTCACCAGCTTGGTCACCCTTCTCTGGACTCGCTCGAGCACCTCCATGTCCTTCTTGTAGCAAGGGGCCCAAAACTGAACACAGTACTCGAGGTGCGGCCTCACCAGAGCCTTTGACCATCCACAGTTTGTATACTCAATAAAGGCTGCAAACCTCTAAGTTCCCAGCTCCACCAGTGTATGCATCTGCATTATATTGCATAAACTATCCATGTTAGGAATTCCAGATGGATTCTCCTCATTTTCAGACTGTCGGTATTTATAATACAAAAGTATTTCTTCTGTGTTATCTAAATTATCCTCTCTTGCACACATAAAATCATGTATATTTATACATACAGAAAATCTAACTCTGCTACTTCAGTCAGTGACAGAACTTACAAAAATCAGCACTGTCAATTACTAAGCAAAAATAGCATGCCCACAGATACAATAAGGAAAGTGCACCTAAATAACAAGTTTGATAATTCCAAAGAATTACCTGTTTCTATGTATTCTATAATAATTGAATGCTTTTACTTGTACCTGTTATTATAAGTACGGAAAAGCAAGATTGATAGATAATATGTTATAAGCCAAATTTAAAGATACACTGGTTGGACCTCTTACTGCTCGAAGAACACATCCTCCTTGTTCTCTCATTTTTAAATCAGTTAAATATTAACAAATTAACTTCTTATGCATGCTGCCTCTGAGTGAATTACTTTCACTTTTAGAGTGGTTTTCCATCACTATAAACCTTTTCCTTTCCCTTATGCACCAGCAAACATACTGATACAATTTAAAGGTCATGTTCTTTTCAAACTGACAGGGCCCTCCAAAATTTTGACGAGAGTCCCTCCAAGAATCACACCATACAAATGGAAAAGAATTAAGTAAAGCATCACTTGATGTAGGCTCAATCATGTGAACTGATTAGAAAATGTAACCATGGAGAGAGGTGATTCAAAGTGTGACAGACAACCTTTCAAAGAAAGGAGATGTCATGTTGATAATAATAAGCAAGTACCTGACATTGAAGGAGGGGGAGAACGCAGAGGGTCAATAAAGATATAATTGCCTTCAGCTACTGGAAAAAAAAAAAATCTTTTCTAACTTTTGTCTTTTCAAACTCTAAGATAAATACTTTAAATGAACAGAGCATTTCATCTTCGTAGTTCATGTTGTTTTATCCCAAAATACTGAAAAATATATCGATAACACTTCACTGGCTTAGCTCATTTCTTCACAGAGTAAAAAAGGATACCTTAAAGTTCAAAGCCACATATATAAGATTTGCCTTAAAGGTTATATTGATACATATTGATCTGCATAACAAGTTAAATCACCTTTAAGAAAATAGCACTGTCTTTGGTTTGTAACACCCTCATCATTCACAGAAGTCATACAAGCAGAAAGTAAATTTGTCTATTTGAAAGATGTCACTTCTCAGGAAGATGATTAGTTCTTTATCTATTTCAAAAAGTCTAAATATTTTCCAGAAGCATCTCATAATCCAGTTTATACTAAAAAGATCTTTCTGCAAAATAAAAGTGACACCATGTGTTATGAACAGCAGATGAATATGCAGCTCAAAGGAACACTCCACCCTCCAACCTATTTAATCAATACAGAGCTTAGCTAAACTGAAGAATGGTATCATACTACTGGACACATTTAAACAGTAAACAATATTCAACTTTTTTTTTTTTTTTTTAACTATTTCTTTCATACTCCTCTAACTGCTGTTCTTTCTTTACCCCATCAGTTGCTAAGATTTATGGTGCACAAAACAGTTCCAGAACACAATGAACTTTTATGGTAACAATTTGAAAACATTACATCTATGCTCATTTTAATGGTAAGACCTATCTTCTCTTGTCTATATTAAAATGTTTATAATGTATGGATAAATGTAACCTTAACTGATTTAGATACTATGTTCTTATGAATGTCCAAAAGGTCAGTGAACCCATTTAGTGTTTTAGCCAACCATGGACTGAAGATTCGAGTTACTGAAAGGTAGGTATGGAGCTTTTTCCTGTAGCTCAAATCCAGACCAAATTTGCATCAGGTAAGATATCTTAAATAGTTCAGGCAGAATAAATCGGAGGTACATCTCAAGTTCTTACTGGACAAATGCCCATTTCATCAAGGAAGTAATAAACCATGGCACACATGACAAACTTCAAAGCTATTTGCTTAACACAATGCCAGTTCAAGGCTTGTCCATGTGTTTCAGATCGAAAGCTCCAGGACACAACCAAGGTGACACCCCTATCATATACTGCCTGTCCAATCTACTGTGATCGAGGTCTTTTGCAAATACTCCTTGGTCTGCTGGCTAATGAGGTCAGACAGTACTGTCCACTCCAGACATATTCTTTTTAGGGTATAATCTCTCCAAGAGACATTCCATGAGGACATATCCTTAAATGTGCCATCGAAGGAATTATAATGATAGAATTTATTAACATTTTTAATGAGGCAAAAGTTATACACCTAAGGAAACATGAAATAAAATAGGATTAAACAGCAACCGAATTTCTGAAATAATGTAGTAGATGATGTTTATGCTATTGGTAAGCTTTTGTTACACAAAAAGATAAAAGCTGAACTTAAGACTTGCAGACACCCCTGACTAGAGATCTTAACCAGACTTCCTTTTCTCAGCAATTGACAGCCTCCCCACATAGAGAGAGTGTGCGTGTGCATCTGCATTCACATAGATATGAGAAGACTGCCTTTCCTTTTTAGTTTTCTTTTACTTTCATACCTCTTAACACAACCTTTCTAAAAGGGAAGCCCGAGAGTGAAATCATTTGAAATCGCAAGTGAATACCACAGTACACCAACGTAAACTAACATCCCTGCTGAGAAGTCAACAACATCCTTCCCATGTAGTTTTCAAATTGCATGATGAGTAGAGCTGCAAAGATACTCAGTCATCTTTAATGTAACACATGCTCTGAAAACAAGCATCCAGTTGGTTATTAGTCTTCCAGTAGCCATCTCCCTGCTTAAATAAAGATATTATAGCCACAGCCTTCAGCAGTCATCTCTCCACTACAGGAGGTTTGAGGCAATGTTGGAAAGAAAAGAGATGAAAAGGAGCAAGAAAGATAGGGAACTTATAATACAAGCAAATGCAAACTAGCAGAAATCATATAAATGAACATTCTCCAATGGTGTCAGAAGCATAATGAGCGAATGATGCAATAGCTAATTGGTCAATCTCTGTTCAGGCACATCTCTGTGGTAATCACAGGCTGTGTCTACAAAACGATTTCAGTCCAGAACAGAGTCATAGAATCACAGAAGTGTTTGGATTGGAAGTTAACTTTAAAGATCATCTAGTCCAACAGATTTGCCACAGGCAGAAGTACCTTTGACTAGACCGAGTTGTTCAAAGCGCCATCCCACCTGAATTTGAACACTTCTGATGTTGTGAGGTACTTCTTTGAATTCTCTTATTTATCCTCTCTTGCTGTTATTCACATGGTTCATAAGCCAGTTTTGATAACCTGAGTCCATGTTACTTGTGGAGAAAGCAAAACCAGAAGCTCTGCTGCAGATACTTGCATGGTGGGGACTTTTAGTTCTAGTGACCATAACAAATGTAGTCTAAAGTAAAAATCCCCATATGTACTCACTGTAACTATAAGGCTTCAGAATGAATCGGTTTGATCAGCCGATCTGTCTTTAAGGAGTATAATTTCTTGCCAATGTAGAGTGCATTAGAAAAAATACTTCTAGATGTTCTTGCTATAGCATATGTTCTATGACAATGCCATTTGGAACACGAGACACTACTTTAAAACTACACATTACATTAGAAGTATCTCCTTATATAAGGTTAAATTCTGAAGCAAATGGAAGGGGATGAAGTCATTCCATCACTGCCTGATGTTCCCTGCTTAGGGAGAATGGGAAGTGTATAATGCAAAAGGGAGGCCAAGCATTTGAGGGAGAAGATATAAAAGTAAAACCCAAGGGTTGCAAAATCCATATGTACTAAATCCATGACTCAAATTAGTATAATTGAAAACCATTAGGCTCAGCTCTGTTCAAGTAAAAATTAACTTTTTAGAGATTATCATTATAAACCATTGCTTCATAAGGAAAATATATCATGGTTATATTTTATAATTTTTATCCTCTCTTCCATGTAGCTGCTAGAAGGCAGTTACATTGAGAACTGGATCTTTCCTAAGTTGTTAACAAGACACATTCCTTTTGGTTCATGGCTAGTATTATTAGAGTTTCTGTCTTATGTCTCTATTTCTGACATATGCTGGAGATAGAATATCTTAGCTCAAAAAATATTGGTCCATCATTTTATGAGATGAGAATTTCTAGACCACAGAAGCAGTTAGATTTACTACTGACAATACAGAGGTAATGATGACCTATCCTTATATAGGCCAGAGTCTTACATACTGTAAACTGAATTAGCAATTCTTTTATCTTCACCTGAAACAGATACATTAAAAAATGGAAATTGAGAGCTTTACTGGTATAGCACTGACCACAAGGATAAATATTGCCTTAATTTAGCAGAATAATTTCTAGCTCTCTCATTTTTCATTCAGTTTCAGTTGTTTGATTCTAAGACTCCATATTCCAGGCAAATCACTCATTTATGAACACAATGCAGGAAAATGTGCATTTGTTAGAGATGAAAGGCATGAAAGTTACCCATAATTTTGCCACAAATAAACTTTTCCTTTGGTTTATGCTACATCATGCCCTTCCATTTGAATAGTTTTGATAAAGAACTGTAACTCCCTTTTCTTTCACTATACACAGTGTGGATACATTAGATAAACACTTTTATATGTAGCCATCAAGAAGAAATATTCCACACAACGAAGCAGACCTTGTGAAATAACATTTCACTTATCTGTTATGCCTTTCTGAACCTTTCATAAGAACTATGTCTCTAAGCCCAGCCTACAGCCACATATAGTCTTGCTCCAACAAATTTCTAATTTTAAAGACCAGCAAACAAACATAAATATATGAGCAAGGAAGACTTCAACAGGAACATGAACATTATTTTACTTCATTTACTTCCTTTTGTTGTTACACTTAAAAGAGTTGCTTTTCATAACAGGCAATTTACAAGCATACACAGGCTTTGAAGAGGTCTTCAAAATACTTTGGAGAAATGAATCATATCATCTAAGCCAAAAATCAATTTGTGGTTTTTGCATTTTTACTGGACAGGACTTCAGTGATACTCCCATATAAAATAACACACAGTAACACACATGGCTATACTCCAGCTACAACAACATAGCCAATACGAGAATAGAGGGAGCAGTAAAATTTGAAAGTATGGCTAGTGCTGGAGAAAAGATTTGAGTAAACACAATATGAAAAAAAAATACTTATTTATAAGTACCTACTTTCAAACTTACCTGGATGCTTGCAATGAATATGGACATGAAGAAATAAAAAATTGTTCAATTTTCACACCTCTGTCCACACTTGTCAATCACTTTTCAGCAGCAATTATTTCAAAACAGTAGTTATAACCTCTTCTAACAGAAAAACATCATTTTGGTGAAATAAATTTGACATTTAATTTACTCCTGTAAATTTAAGCTGTTCATTCATTGCTCTTTTATGTTGACAGATAAGATTTCTTTAATGTTCTTGTGCAAAACAATAAATACAGTGTAGTTAAATTTTAGATAGGAAAACATTATGCTTTGTCTTGACAGCACAACAGTTAGGCATAAAGTTATAATGTTCAAGTAATCTCTTCTGAGACTCTCTCTGTCATAAGATATAGTCTTTCAAAGCATATATGTATCTGTCATTTGATTTTTCCTGAAACCAAGAAATAGATGGATGCATATCCTGATTTTTCATGTACAGATCTGGATTTCTCTCTCTTTCAGCATCCCTCTCCATGCTAGAAATAGATCCATCTGATAAAAAAGAAAGTTATTATTTCAGCCTAGGAGAAAACTACTGCTAACCACTGATTTATTTAGTTTTAAATAAAAGCATCAATACAGTAAAGTGGTATCAAGAAAACAAAACACACCACTTACAGTTTAATTACTTCTTTTGGTCTTTCTAACATTGATGATATTTTAAGTAGTAAACTAGGATTTCTCCAATAATGAAGAAACAGATGCATCCATCACACTTCATGTACATGAAGTAAATCAAACTCAGTTCCAAAACCTCATATGCATATACATCTATTTATTTCGTGAGAAAAGAGGCAAAGGATCCATTGTTCCTTGTTTAGCCCAAGAGATTAAAACCTTCACATTCCATAATCAATCCAGTTAATCTCTCCCATTTTCTACATTCTTAAACATTAACTGTCTAATATCTCTACATTTGCTAGATTTGTCTTGAAACAACGTTGTGTTTAAACCCAGCTGGTTTAGTAAATAATAAGATGTAATATCAAACTTAAACCTTTCATCAAACTTACTCATGAATCACACTACGGTCTGTTTTCAGCTTGGTACTTCTCTTATTTTTATTGTTATTGGATTATCAAAAGTCTGTCATACAATCCAGAATATCAGGCTTTTTTTAACCACAGAAAATGAACCACAGAATTTCCCATACAGACAGAACACTATACTGAATTGATCTGCAAAGAAGCAGCCACCCTCAGCAACTACTGCACAAGTACAGATTAATTTTATATTAGGCATTATTAGTGCATTATATAGTGTATTATTAGGCTACTGAAAGCCTAAAAGGTTCAGAAACCTAGGCTTCTGTCAGCATCCCTTGACCTTTAACACTTCCAACCAAAACCCTTATCCCACAGTAGTCTAACACTAGCAAATGACAACAATCAGATTGCTTAATGCAACACTCTGCCTCTAGAAACCAGATTTGCGTCTGAAATTGAAACCAAACTCCTAATGATCCAGATAGTCTGCAAGAGGAAGAGTTGAAACACACGTGAACATTTTATATATTGAAGTCAGTGGGTTAGTTAGTTAACAAAGGTTAGGTATAGTCTTCAGGGTTCCTCTCAATTCATTTCCAACATCCAGAGTATACTACACCGTGATTTCCTCCCTCTGTTTAACCAAGACTCCCCTAAAAGATATTATTGCTAGTTCAAGATTTATTAAACATTTTTGTTTCCACTAGAATATTATGTAGTAAGAGATACTAGAAAAAAAAAAAAAGCAGTTTATTTTTAATTAGTGCCAGAAGAACTTGGAGCCTAAAGAGTAATTATTTATGGTTTTGTATAAATTTAAATAAATATTAAAAAAAAAAAAAAAAAAAAAAAAAAGTATTTCAACAATAGAAGAAATCCTCTCTATTTCATCATAAATGTTCAACATACTAGTAGAGGTAGTATATCTCTCCCTGAAAATGAAATTTTCTTGGTCTGATAGAGGAATATTAGGACAGCAAGGGGGTAGGGTTTTTTTTATTTTAAACCAATTTCTGCTAGTTTCATGAAACAACTACAAAGAGAATCCTCCCTGCTCAGCATTTAAAGAGCAGGCCAAGAGGAAGGAAGAAACTTGAAAGGAAGAGAAGATAGCAGTCCTGCATCTCTACTCAACTTGTATTTCTTTTCCACTATTCAATGCCATCTGAAAAGGCTAAATTTATATAGAAAACACACTCTGTGCCCTCAGACCCAGACTGTTCATTAACATTTTAATTTTAGTGATCACCATTTCCAGGATAGAATGCAAAGACACAAAATATAAACTTTCTCATTTTTCAAAACAGTGTAAATCTTACATATTAACCCTTATACTGCAAAATATGGCTGCTAGAATTGCATAGTAGTAGTTATGCAATTCAGACATATTGCTTGGGCAATATCTTTTCCTTCTTTTAGCTGCTAAATCTCCATCTGAAAATGCAGTGATTTCAATTAAAGCAGAATATAAAGCATATAAAACATAGGCTAATGTCTGAATTTGAAATACTATGTGTGCCTTGAGGCACTGTATCATAATTCAGTGTTGCTTTCTTTCTGTCTAAATGTGTACTTACTAACAATAAAGGCTCTTCTGTGTTATAAAGGTAGAATCCTCAGCTCTCATCTTTCCTCTCCCCCTTTGATTTGATCTTTTCTACCGTTAATTCGGCATATTTCAATTTTTTTTTCCAAAGTTTATGCAGACTAGTTTAATTTCATAATGACCTCTAGTCCTTACAACTACAATAGCTCTGAGCAACTTGAGATGTTGATCATGTCTACATCCAGGTTTGTATAATACCTACTGTAACGGGGCATTGTCAAAGTCTGGAGACTCTGGGCAATATTGTAACATATATATGAAATAATAATAAACTTCTGTCAAGTCAGTGATCTGTGAACTACAGAACTTTCACATGCTAGTATATTATGGTGCAAAGGCAGCCCTTAGCAGCCATCATATAAAACCCCTATGGTCTAAAAAGTACTTAAACAATGATTTACAGAAAAGCCATAAAATTAATAGGAATTACATATATTCAAAATTAGTACATATACCAAAATTTACATTTATGCTACGGATAAGGGACTTCATGAGCTCATTTTTTGCTTTGTTCTTTCAATAATTTCAGTGCCAAACTCTAAAAATGTTCATAGATAAATACACATACTAGTATAGTCCTAACTAACCAAGCATTATTGAAACACTGAAATAGATTTTGATAAAATTGGAAAATATAGTCCAGGTTGACAGACAAGTATAAGAATTAAAAATTAGTCTAAACTGGTAAAATCGTTTCAAAAAAGTTTCTCAAGATAAAACTTTAATTGATTTTCCATTTCATCCATTCCTAGCCAATAATTTCACCATTTTCATCCATAAGCATCACTCAGTGTACTGACATTAATGTCTATCTAGATACAAGTTGAACTGACTTACCTGGAAAATTGGATTCGCCTGGAGAGGGGACAAAAGATACGGGCGAGAAGAAAAAGGAAATTGAAAAATTAAAAATAGAAAAAACCTGTTTGGGTATTTCATCAAGAAACAGGGAAAAATACACACACAAACACAAGCACATTGCAAAGTACTAAAAAGTAAACCAAAAGCATAGCATACATAAGTATTTAATTTTACAAAATCAAATACAATACAATCAAATACACTGATTACCAAGCATTTGAAAGAGAGAAAGAAATCTGAATCCTTTAGATGTATTAACTGGAAAGGAAGGGAACCAATAGTTTATCTAAAACATGCCCTGAATTATGCTTGAAAAAAATGCTAAAAGTCATATTTCATAAGAAACAGCTTCTCTATTTTGTATGTTTCTCATATATCATTAGACATCTTTTTCCTTATTGGTGGGGGGGGGGGGGAAAGTCACTTCTGCTGACATTAAGAGCTTGATTTTACAAACTATTTAATGCACTCTAAGGATACTGTTAAAAGACATTGGCATGTTGATATGAGCCGTACAAAGGTCAGTGATTTGGAGGCTCTTTCAGACAATTTGCCAGGATTTTGGCATTTTGTAAGCACACATAGGACAGCTCTCCAGCAAGCTGACCTTGACAGTGAATTGGATAAATAAACCTTCAATTTACCCCCTCCAGCTCGATGCTAGCCCAGCTGATCCCTCTGGAACCTTCACCTGTCCGTATCGTTCAACTGACTGCAACTTTCAACTGACGAACATCCACAGCTTTACAGGTTCTGTGACAAACACCATCTAACAGATAAGGCTTCTGAAAAGTCAAAGTCAATAGTGTTTCCATTGAAAATTTAATGCTGCTTCCATCTTTACCCATCATTCTTCCTACTGTTGCATGTATCCCAGGAGGCACTTCAAGCAAAAGCACTACTCCATAACAGGTAATGACATGGCATTTAATGATACTGTCCAAAGTGATCCAAGCCCATGGAAAGTAATGTGCACTCATGTACCAGATAAGCACAGCTGAACGTACTAGAACAGCAGTATCTTTCACTGCACTGTCACTAGATACAATGTGACATATGCTCTGCCATTGTACCTGGCTTTTCCTTTTACTTCACCATCAGAGGAAAAGAGCATTTTCAGATACAGAGCACCGAAATGTTAAGGGAATTCAGTAAAAGGTAGGATAGCAACATATCCGTAATTAAGTATTCACAGTCTCTTTAATACTTCAGTGCTCTTGGATTTGCTACTAAAATCTGTGAATTACACCTCATTGAAGAATGTCCTTAATCGACTCTGACATGTTTTATTGGAGGCAGAAAAAATGTTTCAGTATGATAGATAAGGTTAAAAATGTTACTACTCTGATCATTTACTCTAGTGCCTTGCAAAAACCTCCAAAGCCAAAAACCATTTACATCATTCATCTGATGCAATGGAGAAAAGAAAGCATTATCTGACAGCCCATTTTAGCTGATGGGACAAAGTGCACATTTTCAATTTTTTGACAAACTTATGTTGTTTATGTAGATAAGAAAAAAACAACTGTAACATTTCTACTGCATGCCAAAAGGATCTGAAATTTGAATTAAACAGCAAAGTACCTTGAGACCATGCAGAACATAGTACAACAAACAAAAATCATCTTTATGGTTTCAAACCAAATAATGCATTACATGTTTTCTATTCTAATAGCAGTGCAGAGTTTTCAGGCATCCCCAGAACATTGCAGCAAAGCTCAGTGTGACATCTCTATGCATGCGTGAGAATACTTCTCTCACTGCAGCATTACCTGGGAGGTAGTGTAATAAAAACTGCTGAAATATTTTTAACTAAACATTTTAACTGAGTTTTTCTTGTATTATTTTTTATATTCTCCAGATAAACATGGCTTCTACTTATACTATTCACTACAAAATGGATGAGCAGTAACCTCATATATGTTCAACTTTTATTATTAGTTTTATTGGAGAGATTCCATGACTATGTGGTGATGTTAGAAAGGAAAGAAATGGTTGAAACTCATCTAAAGCATCTTCTATACATAAACTCATGACACCAGAGGGGACAAAAATGGTTATATTATATTTCTTAGGCCATAGAGGCTTATGTTTTCAAAAAAATAACTTATACAGTATTACCTGTATGGACAGACTACACATGACAAAGAGAGAAAGAGAGAGAGAGATTTAGTATGCTTTACAAGTCCCTATTTTGCTATTTCACCAGAAAAGATGCCTATTCTATTTGGCCATAACAATAAAGGGAAATAATTAAATGTAATTTTATTTACTACATTAATTCATAAGATGTCCAATTCAACACAAATTAGGAACAAACATTTACTGTAAAAATAAAGTCGTTCAATTTAAGTTCATTTTACTGTTCACACTCCTAAAAGTAAGCATGCATTTAAGGAACTGGCTCAATTACCTTAAGCTTTGCGGTAGGTCTCTACAACACACCTAAATTACTAAGACATCTATGAACTGCACTGTTATCCATTAGAAACTGAACTGAGAACTTACAAATAGCTGGCTAAGACCTTAATTCTACAGTACAAACAAGGTTCTAAATTAGGACCAGATGTTGGATTTCATTCTTTAAACAACAGTTTTAGGGACAGAGGAAGATCAATCTTCCAAGCCTACTTCTGCCTGCAGACAATATGACCTGTCTAATGAGGCTGCTGAATGCTTTATGAACAATTCCATCCACTAGTTACTATACTCTGGCACCAAAACTGAAATATTCATTCTAAATCTTGTCATTAGGACTCTATTGCACTTTCAAATTTCCAGTGCCAATTCCTATACTCCATTGTGATCAAGTGTTTCTCTAGAACCAAACAGGTAACAGAAAGGTCCTCTTTTACAGCCTGTAACAGCACCAGCTGTTATTAAGTTCCTGATCTCTTTGTATATATGTTTTAATCACAATCATAAAACTGCTACCAAATTCCTTTCTCCAAGAAACAGGAAAGGTGAATAAAAGAAAAGGAGAACAAAGAACTCACTGTATTTTTCAAAATTTTGAAGAAAACTCATGGCCATGTACTCAGTAGAATGTAAAAAATAAAAATAAGAAAAAAAAATCCAACATGGAAAAACATACAGCACACAAGATCTGTTTGTGGGTCACACTAGGGACTGTCAGCCACAAAAACATGCCTCTGTTACACTGTAATGCCTTGCCATATACATAACCATGACTTAGGTAACCATGAAGAAGGCAATCTTCTGAAAGCTATTCTTGTAAGAGCACATGTGAATTTGAGGAATGACACAAAGCCTTCCTACTTTAACATTTTTATAAAGTCTTTACCTTAGAGAGCTCGTTGTCACACTCTAGAATAAAATCTTTCCTTATCTGCTGCATAGCCATTTTCAGTTCTAGGACTTCTGGCTATGGGAAGATGTCAGGGACTGCAACTAACCCATGCATCCTCCAAGGTAACTGTGGAGAACAAGCAGAGAAAGAGGGTAATTTCTTTACTTCTCCTTCTCTGAGAAGACCAAGAGAGTTAAAAGATAGTACTTCATATGAAATTTGACTTTTGTTCTGAAATAAAAAGAAAACAGATGAAGAACTCAAAGGCTAGAAGTCAAAACTTACATTCTGGAAGTACGTACCAAATCTTTCTCAAACATAGAATAGTGTCAGAATTAACCTCAGAAGATTTAAAGTAAAATCTGGTATATTCTTGATGATTGAATCTTTACATATGCAATTTCTCACCACAGAAATTAACATATACCATCTAGCCCACATATCACAGCCACACAGGTACAAGTTCCCTCTTTATATGTCTCAGGTTTTTGAATCCTGCTTCCACTGCCTTTGAAATTATTTATTATATTGTTTTTACTGCATAGTAATTGTTTTCATTTCCTACATTGCAGGGCTCAGGAGGAACAAAAGGAGAGAAATAAAATGTATTTTCCTTGTTATTAACATCCAGGCTGCTTTTCTTCTTTATTTTAAAGTAAGATGTTCTATTTCCCAGGGAGCATGTAGGCCTTGCTCTATGAAGTGAGAGGTGCAATTGCTGCCCTGGCTTTGTGTGTGATGGTTCTGCCCTGGCTCTGTGTGTGATTGTGGCCTTAGAAGTTAAGGATAAAAGAAAAAAAAAATGTATTTTGCATTGCAGAAAAATCACTGCATTACTTAGGTAATTGCTTGAGTTGGGTCAGACTGATGGCAGGGTTCTGGACCTTCTCACTCCATTCCTTTTATTTATTAGTCTCACTTATTAAAATAATGTCTTGGTTTATATGATGGGTAACATCTGAGCAAAACTTAAATCACTTATATTTGCAACCTAAGTCAGTGATTGACCAAAGAAAATGTGCTACTTATTCATAGAGATGATCTAAATGACATGAAAACCACAAGCTCACAAGCAGAAGATTCCAGATTTCAAACTTTTTAAAAATTTTAATTGAAGTTTTAATTCTGGTGCCCCAGAATGTACAGACTGTTTAAGAAAATTCTATATGCAAACCTTTAACCTTTTTGTATACTTTTCCATTATTTTCATCCTCAATGTGCAACATATTTGTTTTAATAAGCTATTCACTATCCCCAAAGTCTTCAGAGACACAAAGGAGTTGTAGTTAGAGCCATGTACTGAAAGAGATGATTTCTGGTTGTTGTTCCTGGGCCTATATGTGCTTTTTATCTGTGTCCAATGTCTAAGACAACTTCTTTTTTTCAGAGTTTTCCCACTTGTTAGTGTTAACTTCCCTTTCAATACTCACTCCTTTATCTGAATAGTACTTGGTACAGAGTGGGGTGCATTACTGTAAGCCATTAGAGATATTCTTAGTTTTTATTTCCAGCCTATTAGTTTTTCTCTGCTACTGTTTCAGTTGCCTTCAGCAATGTACTGTTTTGGTGTACAACTTCTATATTTGCTTGAGGCCACAACAGTATCAGTGTTCTCTGTCACTCCATTTTGTTTCAGACAGTCTTTGAACTCACTTGAAAAATTCTGTTGCCACCAAGAATTGGGAATGTAAACCTGTATGTTGTGAAAAACATGGTCATTTTAAGCCAATAAACTAAATGCTTATTGTGGAAAGTCTAAAAGGAAATGGAAGCCTGAGTTAACAGTACCATGAGATCTAGTACTGAACAGTGGCATGGTTTATCAAAGTAACACTTTCCCTTTATTCTTTTAAGGCTTGCAAGTCAGACTTGTCAGGAGACTATCCTTGAAGCTCTTCCATAACACTTCTGCTTTGTTATTGAAGTGTTCAGTACTAATCACACTCTTGAATCAATTCCGTTCACTGTCTCTCACGAACTCTCCAAAAACTCAAATTTTTACTTTCAAATTTCACAGAATCGATACTGTTATCTATCAAAATTAAATTTTCTTGAAATGCTCATTTCTACATGCATCAAGCAGAACTCCTTTCTAGTCTGCTGCTAGACACTAAACCACACACATTTCCTCAGTTCCCCTATCTCTTCAGGAGAGCTGCCTGTTCTCCTTTTGCTTCTCTTACTGTCATTTCATACTTGACTGCCTTCTCTGTATCATATTATATATTATATATTCTGTTATATTTCATTTTGCTTCCTCTACATTTTAAGATAATCACAAAGGAGCATCAGCTGCTCACTGTCCACGAAGCCTGTTTTGTACCCTGAAATTATATGCGCATTGTCCATAATCCTTGCACATGCCTGAAATCCTGATGAGTGACTTACAGTGTACGTTGTCACCTGTCAATGAAGCCAATGTTGTAAAAGATGTGTACAAAACTGTTTCAATTACTATAGCAGACAAAGGACTCCTCTATCTTCTTCAAAATACCTTTATTGTGCAGCTCATTGTCCTTACCAGCATATCATAAATTTCTGAGAGCACTACCTTTGATCTTCAATTACCATCACTTCATCTTACAATAAAAGTAGTAGTAGTTGTGCTTCTGGTTTGCATCATTAGTACAATAAAAACCACATTGTTCAACCAAAATGCTGCAACCAGATTTTCAAACATGGTAGCATAAATTTAAGGCCCTTAATCCATAACTAGATGCATAATTTAAGATAACTAGATCTTAAGGACATGGAATTTTAACAGAGCAGGTGCAAAATTTATGTGAACAACAAACCTATAAAAATACTGATAAATACTGAGGAATAAATGCAGTGTTTCCCTTCCTGAGCATGACCTTTTCCATCTGAAATGCACATACAAAACATCAAATCCTCCTGTAGTGTGACACACTATATAAACATACATACACACATGCACAAACAAATGTAAAATATCAAGTATTTTAAAAAGCATATAGAATGAACCAGTAAAATAATTCTTCAGTTCCTTCATGAAGTTCAGCTGGATACTCTTTCCTTATTATTCAGAATCAATCTCACATATAAATATAAATATTTATTTAATTAGCATGCTCATATAAAATATTTATATTTCCTAGCCTATAGCTCTAACTTTACCACAGCCTTTCCTGGCTAAAAAGGAAAACATAATATTTAGCACACTCCTACAGAACTGCAGAACCAGTTCTGGCCACCAGATCCATAGCAAGTACTCCAGAACAGCCAGATCTGTACAAATGTCCATTTTGTGGAAGAAATAAGAACTTGCCTTCTGATGAACCTTTATCAAGACATGGCTGAATGTTTTGGGTGAAAAATGCTTCCTTTGCCTATATAAAGCTATAGAAAGTTATATCCTGTTTTTTAGAGGTGGCTGCAATACTGCTACGGAAGAGGTTGGGAATATTGCTTGTATGATGCAGAATTTTTTCATGGGGTTTGTATCACAGTTATGAACCTGAAAATGCAAAGATGATTCAGAAAAAAAAAAAAAGAAAAAAGTGCATTTTAATAAAAAATACGTTAGGTGAAATCAATAGTAATTATTACATCCAATATATTTTATGTTTAAATTAAAGGCAATTTTAATTTGTGTCATTTACTGCTAATTTTCTCCTCAGTGACAGCACCCAAATTTCTATTCAAAATTGCAAACTGTCTCTGAGTTATCACAGAATGCTTTTAATTTTAATGCTACAATAACACAGATAATAGTTATCTTAGCTGAAAGATGAAGAAATTACTGAATTCTAAACCTTAGATGGAAACAAATTTCTTATTTTAAACTGTGTCAGCCTTGCTCCACAGAAAGAATGATTATAATCTGCAAGGAAAAAAAAAAAAAAAAAAAAGTAGAGCCCTGAAGAAGCAAGCCTTTCATAACTTCACCATTTTTTACAGGCAAGTATAATTATAGTTTTGCATAACCATCTAATGAGAGGAAGTCCTTTCTTGCAGTGTTAATAAAGGACCTTGCATAACATGTTAACAAAGCAATGGCGCTCTATGTAGGTAATGTCACTGTGTAATTAGCATGCTCATAATATGACTTAAGATTACAGTTTATCTGAATCTAATAACTGCCTATCAACAGCTTTACCACTCTGTCTTTTTTGATGTATCTTTCCTCATGAATGGTTTGAGTATCCACCTGCTCAGAACAGTCAGAGAGGGAATAATACATGCCCCTAACAGAAGCAAAACAAAAATAGAGTTTGAGAGCAATGAAATGAATAAGCATTTGGACTTAGTTTAAAAACAGCTTCTTCGCATACCTGGATGTTTATTTTGGGTATTATAAATATCAGTCTTTGCTACTAATTTCCACATTCTGTATGGCACAATATTGAAAATTATAAAAAAAAAAAAATGCTACTAGAAATTATACTTCCCATTTAACAAACAATACTGAAGTGGACTTACTTAAGAATTAAACATTTCTCTAAGCCACTTAAAGGACTTTTTTCAGCAAAAACTACCTTCAGCTGGAATATTCAAATTCAATATTTACCAGCAGCTGGTGTCAAGCACCTGTTCTCCTGTACCTGGAGATGGGCATGCGGAAGCAGATGATGATCTGATGGTACTGTCAGACCAAACTTACTTTGCCAGCTCCCAGTTCCGCAATTGAGGCCAGGTTTAGTGCAAGAACTTGGTTTGGAACAATGTAATGTTGATCCACATAACCCTGTACATCGATACCCCTTCATATCACTTTATCAGATTCAAGAAAGCAAGCCAAGGGAATGACAAAGTAGACGTTGAAAGATAGTGGTGAAGTTTGGGTTTGGCATATGCTTTACAGTGTATACAATTCAAAGCTGATGGGGTGATATGTCAGAGTTTGAGAGATCAGAAATGTTCAAAGCCCCAAGTTAGTAGAACACTGAGGACCTTTAGTAAGACAGAAATTGAGCACAGACCACTCCATATTTTCCAGCTTAAAAGCATTAAAAAAGAATAAGAAATTACATATAAGCCTTTTCCTTTTCTAAAAAAATGTATCTCCCTGAAGTAGTAACTGTAAAACAAATTAAGACATTTCCAAGTATTTGCTAACCTACTTACAAGC
Source organism: Aythya fuligula (assembly GCF_009819795.1). Taxonomy (NCBI): domain Eukaryota; kingdom Metazoa; phylum Chordata; class Aves; order Anseriformes; family Anatidae; genus Aythya; species Aythya fuligula. Next base: position 463,107 of record NC_045570.1, on the reverse strand, counting down.
ATCATTGCTCCCTTGGGCCTTTGTAGCCTTACACCTTCCTTAACGGACTAGCTGAATAGGTAAATGGGTTATATCAGGCCAGGAAATCAATGTGTATACTGTGTTCTCAGCCACAGATGAGCTTGTCGAAGCCATTTTATTATAGCTCTAGGAGCTATATTGATCTGACTGTTAACTACTCTGAGGTGGCTAGCAATCCGATGAAGATGAGTTCTGCCATCCATCCAAATGCTTTCCCCCCTCAATAGTTCTAACAGAGTTAAGTGTTTGCAGACTGAATTAATTTAATGTTTGCTTAATCAGAACTGACTATGCTGGAGCCTAAATTCTATTAATTACTAAAGGAATCACGCTAATGCAGTAACATGACATTAGGATGGAAAGGGCCTTATTTTACTATGATAAGAAGGAATAAGGGCTGTGGGAAGAATGAGAAGCCAAGTTGTATTTTGTATTTCATTAAAATATATATATATTTATTTCATATTCTCCAAACAGAAATAGTTCAGATTTCTCTTTTTTTTTTTTTTTTCTCCCTGAAATGGGGTTGTGTTCAGTTAGTCAGAATTTCCTTCAGTGAATTGATAAGGAAAGCAATTTAAAAATATACTTGATAATGAGTATGAACAAAGTTGAAATGTCACTCAAATTTATTTCTACAAGTACTCTAAGGTCTTCTGTTGAATAGAACGAGATGCATCCATTCTCTTTAATTTTTTATTTCTATTTAGTCCTAAGGTTTGTATACTTGAGTTTTAATAAAGTTAGAGATACTTTCATCATTACTTTGTAATATGAAAAAAAAGTTTCCCAAATTTTTCATACACAACAACAATGACTTACAAGTAAAACAGGAATTATTTGATACTAATATAACCAGAAGATAAAGATTTGCAACAGTGTTATCTAAGTGTAAGTTAGTGTAAACGCTGGATTCAGAATGATCATGGACCATTTAGCACGGAAGAAGAGGTAAGGTTTCCAGGTAAATTTTCCCAGGGAAAAAATTAAAAGAAAAAAAAAAAAAAAAAAAAAAAAAGGAAAAAGGAAAAAGAAAAAAGAAAAAAGCAGGTGCATAATGCTATTTCTGTGTTTACTCCAAAATTTGTCACGTTTGTGTTCTACAGAGGGTGGGCCTCCAAATGTAGCCTTTTTTTTCCCCAGAAGAATTTTTCATACACCATTATGGATGCTGCATGTTTTAAAGATTATTCTGCTATTATCTGTTTTCATTTGAAAAAACAGGTGAATTTACATTTTTTTAAATGCCTATAGATGAAAACAGTAAGCTTTGTATGAAAGCAAAATAACATTGATTCGATTAATATAGCTGTATGCTTACAAAGCACGGTGTTAAATAACAAACAGTAGCCAACTGCACAGATTAATTACATACAAAACATATGCCCTGGAACAATGATTTTATTTCAAGCAGAACAGTCTGTGTTTTTTTTCTCATGCCCCAAATTACCATTTCGGTTGCACTATAAAATATGTTTCTGATAACTACCTTTATCATGTGAATAGTTTAGATTTTTCTCAAGCAGACCTACAGATCACATCAAAACAACTGTGACAAAAACCTCTCTGCCTGCCCCTCATGGTCTTCATTACTATTAAGTGAATGGCAGTCTTCAAAGCCACGTTTTAATCTGAGCAGAAAAGCTTACTGCACTCATCTATCCCAAATAACTAATTCTATCAAAACCTAGAAATGTTACTCCAAGAAACACTGTTCAGCAGGTAAGTAAGAAGACTGGATTCTAGTTTCAGAAGCCTACAGTGACTCCTCAGGTCTGAGAAAAAAATATTGTAAGAATTAAGCAATGCATATATTTGAGCCAATGCAATAGATCTTGCAAAAAAATAAACATTAGATTTAGATCTGTTACCTTGTAGCAATGACCTTGAGTGGAAGGCAGCGTAAGTCCCCACTACCTGTGCATATACAACTGCATTTATCCAAAGAAAAAAATGCAAATAAAAAGCAAAAGCAGATCCTAGAGAAGCAGTAGCTTTCCATAACTAATCATTATGTAAAGAGACAATAGACACAAAAAGGGAGCAGAGTCTGGCAGTCAATATCTATTTTCCAAGTCAAGGAGGACCATAAAATGTATCCTGTGAATTTAGAAATAGATTTTTTTTCCAATTATATTAAAAGTCTTTGAGATGGCACTGGAAAAAAAAAAAAAAAAAAAAAAAAAAAAAAAAGTCTTGCTGAAAATATTTTGCTGTAGTTATTATTATTCCCACTGTGTTTTATAGGAACTGAACCATGAATCCAAAACCACACAGATGCTACAATGCTGGATAAGATGTTCTAAAAGCTTACTGTATTCACACAAAACAAAATACAAGGAGATTCAACTGTAAGTCATATTTTAGAAGGATGTGGTTGGAGTTGTTGAACATTTTTCTGCATTAAATCTGTATTATAATTTGTGAAGCAGAAAAATTCAACACAGCCACAGATTGTATTAAAAAAAAAAAAAAAAAAAAAAAAAAAAGGAAAACAGACTGAAAAATAAGACTGCACTACCCAAGAACTAGGAAAATTAATTTCTTGATTGTATCTCTTCCATCTTGTATAAAGTTCTAGTGCATACATAAAGCATAGTGTTTTTTCCCTCCATACTTGGCTAGTTACTAGGAATACTGATATGGACAGCAAGAACCAACATGCCCCTTTTCAGCTTACAATTTTCTTATCAAATGCCATAACTGAAGAAGAAGAGAGGCAAGCAAATCCTCTGGATGTTACAAGAATTATGACGTGATTTAACGTGCTAAAAATACTAAGATAAATTTTGTGGTTACTGTAAGCATTCATATTGTAGTTAACATCCAGATCATATATTTATTTACTGCAAGCCAAAATTCTCATTTTACTTCTCAGATAAGGATATTCTTTTTCCTAAATGATCATTTTCCATCAAAGTGTAATGCTTGAAATCTGCATTTCATGTCAGAGGTGGCTGATCTACACAGGGAGCAGTGATATCCAGTATAATGAAATACTGTTTTTACAAGCCATACTTTTGCACAGCACCAAGATCATTCTGGGTTAAAACACCAATAAAATGAAAAATTCTCATTACAATTGATTCAAACGTGTCAAAATGCATTTTACTTTAATCAAACTACCCTGCCTTCTACTTTTCAAACATTTCTGAAACATAAATTATATCTTACATTACAGAAAGAAACAAAACTGGCTGCTTTAAACAATAATCATTGCAAATTGCAGCATTGACATCTCCAAATGAAAATTGCAGGAGAATTCACATTTAGGTTGTTTCAACCACTATCTAGTTATTTGACATATTAAAGAATCCGAATAATTTTAAGATGGATATAATATTCTTCCCCATACATTTCATGAGTGAGGATCATTTGGATAAAAACAGAGCTTTATTTTTGAAGTCCACCGACTTGCCAGAGATAGCTGTTGAGTTTGGTGTTTGTGGTATAACAAGCTATGAATGACAGTGTTCTCTCCTATTTCTCAAGAGTACAGCTTTGTCACCTACTACTGTGATCCCAACAAAGAAAAATCCAGATGTCTGCAAATTAAAGGAGAGCTGGATGACATTCTGCTGTTAATGCTCAGCATACATAAATCATTACATAAATGTAATACAAGAAGATTGTTATATTAACCTTTGTCACGCAATTTTCTTTTTCTCTGTTAGAAATAGGAAAAACAACAAATTAGAGGGCACAATAATTCTATCTTCAAGCAGAATGGTTCAGAGAACTTTTATCCCCTTGCCAGTCACATGATTTCCACTTAGAATTTTATGTGTGCCCCATAAGAAGTTAAAAGTATGCACATACACTACACTTCAGCTGGTATATTGCTAGCTAGGAAGACAGAAAGCATCTTTCCAAATAAATCATGATTTTAGAGGAATAGATACAGGAAGACAGGAAACCATGAAATTTAACCTTTGCCCTACCAAAAATCCATCTTGTGGTCACTGAAATGCTTTACCTCCCTATCACATGGAAAATAGGACATTAAAATTTCTATATCTTAAGAATGAATATACAACCTCTGTGGCTAGGCACAAACCCAGTTGCTTCAAAATACAAATGTAAAAATATTGTCTCACAATAGAGCTGGTAGGATTGGGACCTTGACCTTAGTGGTACCACAGTAAAGAACTAACTTATTGCTGAACAGAACTGACAATACTTTAGTTCCCTAGTGCATAGGCCTCTGGTGTATATAGTGCACATGCACAGTGTACGAGATTAATGCTGAAAATTTACCTTCATGCCAGAGACCTGCCTTACTTCCCAAGTAATTTATTTCAAAATTTTAAACTTTAATCTTATGAAAAAAAAAAAAAAAAGAAAAAGAAAAAAAAATAGAAAACTTTGAGGACATGCTATTGTTTGAAATGTCCTGCCATCCCACACTGGCTCCTATTGTTGTTCTAAATGGGAGCATGGGCTTTAATTGAAGATGATATCAAGTGCTACCAGGATGCCATGCAAATTCCACTTTAGAAAGGATGCTAAGTATTATGAATATATTCCCATGCTGCAAAGGTTGGATGACTGCTGAACACTACCTCAGTAGTATTTGTTATCCTTCCCATGAAGTTCCCAACTCCTACAGCATGTGCCAAACTTCAAATGTGAGAAGCTTCACCGAAGTCAGTTCACACATGTAATGATACTTCAGCCACTGCTTGAGCCATAACTGCATCCAAAGCCTTGCAAGAAAGATTATGATGACATAATCATGATAATTGACCATTTTGATCCACTTATTTTTTTAAAATTAATTTGACAGAGAATTAATAAATACTCTTCTGAAAGAGTATTATTTCAAGGAAGTCAAGGTATATGTTTAAGATCCCAATCAACACACTGAAGTATGAGTTTTAAAAAATTACAACTGCTAAGGAATTGAGAATAATGTTTCTAAATTTACCTTGATGGGTAACGTGATAGACAGCTGTAGTACAACAGAAGTCAGTGACAGCATGTAAGTTTACAATTCTCAATTTAACTTTACATAAAGATAAATGTAAGCACATGGGATACATCTGCCAAAATATATCACAGAATCAGAGAATCACAGAATTTCTAGGTAGGAAGAGACCTCAAGATCATCGAGTCCAATCTCTACCTAACGCTAACAATCCCCACTAAACCATATCCCTAAGCTCTACGTCTAAACGTCTTTTAAAGGCTTCCAGGGATGGTGACTCCACCGCTTCCCTGGGCAGCCTGTTCCAGTGTCCAACAACCCTTTCGGTAAAGAAGTTCTTCCTAACATCTAACCTAAAACTCCCCTGGTGCAACTTAAGCCCATTCCCCCTCATCCTGTCACCAGGCATGTGGGAGAACAGGCCAACCCCCACCTCGCTACAGCCTCCTTTGAGGTATCTGTAGAGAGCAATAAGGTCGCCCCTGAGCCTCCTTCTCTCCAGGCTGAATAAGCCCAGCTCCCTCAGCCACTCCTCGTAGGACGTGTTCTCCACGTCCCTCACCAGCTTCGTCGCCCTTCTCTGCACCCGCTCAAGCACCTCTATGTCCTTCTTGTAGAGAGGCGCCCAAAACTGAACACAGTACTCGAGGTGCGGCCTCACCAGAGCTGAGTACAGGGGGACGATCACCTCCCTAGCCCTGCTGGTCACACTGTTTCTGATACAAGCCAGGATGTTGTTGGCCTTCTTGGCCACCTGAGCACACTGCTGGCTCATATTCAGCCGACTATCCACCATCACACCCAGGTCCTTCTCTGCCTGGCAGCTCTCCAACCACTCATCTCCCAGCCTGTAGCTCTGCTTGGGGTTATTGCGCCCCAGGTGCAGGACCCGGCACTTGGCCTTGTTGAACTTCATGCAGTTGACCTCAGCCCATCAGTCCAGCCTATCCAGATCCTCCTGCAGAGCTTTCCTACCCTCGAGCAGATCGACACACGCGCATAGCTTGGTGTCATCTGCAAACTTACTGAGGGTGCACTCAATGCCCTCATCCAGATCATCGATGAAGATATTAAAGAGGACCGGCCCCAGCACCGAGCCCTGGGGAACGCCACTAGTGACTGCCCTCCAACTGGACTTGGCTCCATCTACCACGACTCTTTGGGCCCGGCTATCCAGCCAGTTTCTAACCCAACGAAGCGTGCGCCAGTCCAAGCCAAGAGCAGCCAGTTTCTTGAGGAGAATGCTGTGGGAAACAGTGTCAAAAGCCTTGCTGAAGTCAAGGTAGACCACATCCACAGCCTTTCCCTCATCCACCCAGCGCGTCACTTTGTCATAGAAGGAGATCAGGTTCGTCAAGCAGGACCTGCCTTTGATAAACCCATGCTGACTGGGCCTGATCACCTGCTTGCCCTGCAAGTGCTGTGTGCAAAATAAAATCTAATATAAAATCACAAAATAAATCTAATATATTAGATTTATTCTTTACTTTCTTCTTCCTGCCTCTGTGTTACAAAGGCAATACAATTTAGTGCATATCTTCAAACTTCCTGATGCATTTTCTCCTGAAATATAGTTATTTTTTTAAGTACAAATTGCAGGAACTTTATCTGCACTCATCTTTGAAGGATATATATGTTATTTTCTGAAAAATAACAGTTTGAGGGAAAAAAAAAAAAAAAAAAAAAAAAAAATAAGAAGGAAAATAGCAAAATATATTCTTCTCATGTGATCCTTCAATATTCCAAATTCTTGCTGCAGTCAGGTAAGGTATCTGCAATGTGGCCTGTCCCTAAACTATCCCTCTGAGGCAAAAAGGGAAAATAGCAGCTATGGATCATTTCTACCTGAATAGGCTTGCTCAATCTACAGAAAACATGGATGAGTCACTAATTGTCATTAAGGTCATGAATGTCACTCTCCATGTTTCGCTTTCAAGGTTAGACTGGTAGGTAACTAGCTTGGGTTTATTAGAACTACTAGATGTTTTATCCTTCTCTTTCCACACTCCCCATCTCACTTATTTCTGCACACTTTCACACAAAAGCCTAAGCATTTATGTCTACTCAACTTCAGGATAATCATGGATGCATTCACCTATAAACAATATTGGTTTTGCACATCATTAACTTTCAGCATGGAATATGACCAGAACAAAAAGCAGAACTTAGTTCCGAGCTCATAGTCACCAAGAGTTTCACTGCATTTGAGGTTCCCAGCATTTCAGCCCCCAGTCTTCCTGAAACTTGAGGAGTAAAATAGATTTCTATCAAGGAATATAATGAATCTCAGCAAAAAGTTATTTGACTGAGAACTAGGTTTTCCCGTTATCCTTTTTTTTTTTTTTATTGCTCTGTTTAGAAATAGTTGATAATAATCACTTTTCAATTTGCAATTACTGGATTTTGCAGTTATGATTCTTATTAACTCAGAGATCCTCAGCTGTGCACTCAGCCACACACAAATTCAGCGTATGTCCTCAATTATTTGCAAAAGACTGGTCTTATAAAACTGCAGGTGGAAAACAAAAACACTGATGAGAAGAAAACAGCTGTTACAAACCCTACCATCAAATTTTTTTAACGTAACATTTGTATCATTTTTCATTGCTATAATCTCTTCACAAAGAAAATGTTTTCATTTGAAAGGCAACGGATGCTAGTTGGAAATATTCTTCCTGGAATACACAGTTTGTTCTAGCAGTATTAATTAAAACGCTGCTCTTTTGTCTGTTACTGTAATACATATATTTTCTCTGGAATAAAGTTGAAAATAATGAAACAGGGTAAGAAAGGAACTTTTAGAACTTTAAAAGAAAGAGACACAGGCACTACAGGAACATAAAAAAATCCCCTAACCCCATTACATTTGGCTATTGCCATGCTTCGTAGTCATTTCAAACTCACTGCAAAGCACAGAGCAGAGGCAGTCAATAGACTTCATTATTTTGCATTAATTCAAAATAATAATAATTCATCTATCTGACCATAACATCATAGTCTAGCCATTCAAAACCACTCCTTCTGTAAGTTTGCTCTACACACATTTCTGCACAATTCCCTGCATGACTGGTAAAGAACTACCCATGCATACTTCATCATGAAATTCCCATTAAAAATAAAGAACTCTCTTTTTCTGAGGTGCATAATAATTTATTGTAGTCAGACAACAGTATCAGCTGTCCATTTAAGATATTTTAGCTTTCTGTTTTATCCTTGAAACCCTATCTTTTAAATATCTCAAACACGTATATAGTGTGTTCTGAAGAGCTTTCATGGAGAATGTTTATTAGTCACTTTGATCTAATTCATCACAAAAGAAACCATCTTAAAGTGCATAATGTTCTTTTAAGTGACACATGTTGAAGCTGTTAACGTACTTCTAACCCATGCTTTCAAGGATCTGAACCCTTCCTTACATCGTCTAAAACTTGATTAAAAGAATGCTGTCAATATCAATGTCAAAGTAACTTGTCACCCTATGAATGAGGGCCTCAGTCGATTTTTCAAACTGTGCCAAACTTTCGGAGGGCTCTTTCACTTTATAAATCAACTAGCAGCTTAGAATATCCTGGCAGCACCTTCAAGGAACGAATCAAAATGACAGGAAAAGAGGGGATAACAATCAAAGCTTGACTGAATACAGGTGTTTGAGTTTACAGACGAACCACAAATGCCTGGATCTTTGACAGCTGTTGATGTTATCAGTTATGTGCAGCTATTATTGGCTCCGGTCTTAGGGGCTGTAAGGCCTTTCCCTTAGCAACATCTCTGTGGCTGATAACATTTGGCTGAACTTTCAGATCTTAACCTCCCTTCTGACTTTTTGCAGTCAAACCCGCCTAAACTGATCAGAGGAAGAGACACGCAGTGGGAAGACAAGTAAAATATTATTGACTGTACTGTTTCATGTCTATTAGGAAGAAAGAGCAAGGGAGGGGAGAGCTTTCCAACTTGACAGGCTTCAAGATAATCAGGGAAATAATCAAGGCAACAGAGTAACCCTTAAGAAAGTAAGAAAGCAATGGCTTATGAGAGGTCATTGTTCTGTATGGGGAACAAACACAGGGTGATATTTTATTAGGCTGCAATTTGAGTTTCCCCTTTCCAGTATGTACGTTTTTTAGTGCCGAAACTTAAAGATTGACCAGTTTTATGGTGTGTGATTCAGCTTTTATCACTACTTAGGTTTTCAGCTTTACTTAAAGCACATGCAGATGAGTAAATTGTTGAGATTCTCAGCAGATCAAACTGTGTTCCTGAGCATTTTCAGAGAAGGCACATTTTTAAATAGTCCTTTAATTCTTGTTTAGCACTTCTTATCAGTGTTTTCCTGGACAGACTTTCCCCTGTTCCACTAGCATAAGCCAGGCAAAATAAAAGCTCATAAATATGCTCACACTATTTACTGAAGACGTTTTGCTGACAATGGCAATTTCTCTATGTCAGTGCCATGCACTCTATCCTTTTTAAAACTAATATGAACTATTCAAAGTTATCTATGCTTCTCTGAAGTAAATACCAGGGAGTTCTCTATACCTGTCTTACAACCTATGAAAAAAATCAAACACTTCAATGACTAGATCAGGCCCTTCTTATGAGCAATAAAATCCAAGGTCTATCAATTAGCAACCTGCCATACTGTGTTCTCAGACCTCCTCGCATGATGAAAAAGAAACACCAAAAACTTTCATACTCTCAAGAAATCAGGTTTTGGACTTCAAATGATCTCATTCATCCATTGAGCAGCACTTTCATTTCAACTGTTAATATTGAGTAGGAGTAAAACAGTGCTCTTTAATTTTCCAGGTTGTATATGGATACAATTCACAACAGACCACTTTTTTCTGGGGACATATACAGTAAGTCTTTCTTGATATGTAATCCACCCTCTTTACAACAAAAAATAAGTTTGATCTTGAATTACAATATGTAATTTGTCAAATACATAATTATTTGGCAGAAAGTCAGCATAAAACCCATAGCAAAATCATGCTGAACACAATGCATGTTATTGTCTTGCTTTATCATGTGACAGAACTCACATGAAATATTCTGAGAATATCAATAATATTTAAATAATTATGAGGAAAAGTCATAATTGAAGATATAAAAATAAGACACAGACTTAAGAATTACGTTGCACAACTGATGATATTTTCAAAAATAAAATAATTTTGATCAGTAGCTCTAGCAAGCAAACAGTGCTGTTAAGCAGGAGTTCCATTCCAAAAAAACAAATGCGCAGGTATAGATTCTGCATCTATAGATCATTTCAGCTACACAGAAGTTATCAGATGTATAGTAAATCATAACACTGGTATTTTATTTATTTTATGAATAAAAATCAAGATCTAATAAGTCCAGTTTACATTTTTAAAGTAATTTAAGAACTTATATATTACTGCAGTTTTAGTGTAGAATTATATTTTTAAAAAACGTGTTCAGCCATAAAGATGTCACTATTTTAAACACCAAGAAAAGGTCACATCAGCATTCAGGATACAACTTAGCTATTCTTTTGCATGCTTTGACTCTGAATCTTTGCATCTGCGCTTACTTGGAGGTAACTGATAGAATCATAATCATATATTTACATTAGTCACTAGCAGAAAATTAGAATGTTTTAGAAGAAAATTAGAACAGAATGTTTTAGGAATTCCTTTTATTCTCGGACTTTTTTTTCTTTTTTAATATATCTTCTGTATAATGTCTCCTACACTGAGAAAGACCAAACCCTCGGGAATCTGTTCAGGGTTACACATACTTATAAATGCCATAAGCACCTAGCCAGAAAGCAAATACTGGATGGGTGGTCAATCACACAAATCAATTACCAAATTGTGAATATCAGAAAACTCCCAAGTAATACACACATTAAAACATTCACTATGGAACTCAAAACAATGTTAAATTAATGCAAATAGCACATACATAAACAAGCTGCTTACTAAAAATTCTAAGAAAAAAAAGATTGCTCTTAAATATCTCTAAATATCTCTATGTATCATATTCTCCATATGAATGACAGTATTTTATCATTCTTAAAAAAAATAATAATAAATTGATTGTAAAGCAAGGAAATTTATGGTAAACAATATAATAAATGGTCCCTTAATCTATACCTCTACCACATAGGGATTAATACTGAGAGATAACCAAGGAATTATAAAGGAATTATAACACTTATCTATAATCTACAAGAAGTTATGTAACTATCATGTTTGCACTGTTATGTTAGTATATTAAAATTATATTAAAATAAGACTGAATAAAGGTCAGTATCTCTTCTATGTTTCTTTTCGATAAGTCTTTTAAGTGCAAATGCCAGTGAGAAAAAATTAAAGGGGGGGGGCGAGGAGGGTGCGGCTTGAAGTATGATGTTATGATGCACGCATTTTTTCTTGTTACTTGGAAAAAATAACGCATGACTAATTTGGGTAGTGTGAAATTTGTGTTCATTTTTGAAACACACTTTGATATTATCAGTCCTTTGAACACTGAATTTCTTCTTTCAGATCTTAAGATTATAACCCATTTGAATGCCCAAAATGTCTAAAGAAAACAAGGTTTTCAATGTAAAGAAGCATATACTTCTCCCTAGCTTCAAGCTCTATTGATTTTTTCTCTGTTTTCCCCTATTGTCCAAAAACAACTCTGCCCTCTCTTAATACACTCAGTCTTACATCTACAGCATCACTACCTGCACCACCAGATTTACTGATGGATAAGCTAGCCCTCCTGTACCTCAAAATTCATTTGACCAATTTTTTTATCATCCTTTCTTTAAACTTCAGTGCCAACCCTCTCATTTGTCACATATATGTAAGTAATTTTCCCAGCCTAAATTATTCCAGTTAAATTAGTATTTTATAAGAGGACTCTGGTTATGACCTTAACTGCAAAGAGGCTATCCTCTCTTCCTAGTACTTTTATCCTTAAGTCAGCAGCATTTAGGACAGCACTTCTGGTTAGAATCCATTTGTACAATGCAACATCATTATGAAAACCTTTTATCCTCAATCATTCAACCAATCCAAATGTGGAGAACCATCTTCAAGAAACAAGCACTAATAAATCTCTTTAATTTCCTTTTAATTTTAGGCAGATAAATGTTATACATTCTGAGTTGAAGGCTCTCTGGACATGAAATCACTTAGTAATGACTCAAAATTTAACCCTGTGGTAGCTAACTCATAGAGTCTCTTTTGCCTTCATATGACAATTTTAAAAGCTCATAACCAAAACGTAAAACACATAGTATAATTTATGTTGAGAGAGGCTTGTAATCATAATGGAATGCATTTCATCCTCTTCTACCACATAACAAAACAGTCTGACCTCCACAGTAAGATCAATGTCCCAGTCATAAGTTGACCATCAGTGATGAGGTCCATAGATGCTACATTATTTCAGGAAGGATCTTGACTAGTGTGAGAGGAGATTGCCTTTTGAAAAAGGAAGACCACAATGTAATGTCAGCCATAATATCCTTAAGCAATTGGATCTCTGACTAAGAGAACTTCAGGAGACAAAGACTCACAGAAGTGTATATAACTATTGAAGAAAATGCACAGACACATGGTCTGTCCTGTTCCAGAAAGAACGGATCACGCAGCAGAAATCTGACAGTGATCCCAGAGTGATAACATTTCCAATTTCTTTCACTCTTCAGTGGAGAAAGAATAGGAACAATATTAAGAAAACTAATGAAGGGGCCAAAGAAACTCTCTATTTTTATAATTTATATGTTGCATTTCCTCCCTAGAAGACATTGTTGAATGGTGAAGTAGAGGGGTGTAGATTTTTTTTTGTTTCTTATACAATTTATTTTTTTTTGAGAACAACTGAAAGTTACAATTAAAACTGCCATTCTCACACTTCTCAAACTTAAATATTCCACCATTTTATGTAGATAACAAACAACTTTTTTCCCTACAGAAGATAAGGTGACAAGCCTTTGATGGTGTCTGTGATAGTAGACTAATCTCTGCCATCAGTTAAAGTGATTGTCATTAAAATCTTTATAAGCAATTAGCATTACTGCTTGAGTTCCTGTATTCCTTCTACTTACTGCAGAAAGCAGGGAAAGCCAGCAGTCTAGTGAATGACAGTGGCCTTAAATGGAATATCAATTACAGAAAAAAGGAAAACATTATAATGACAAAATACTGTACATATGAGCATCGCCAAGTTAATGGATAGGAAAACTGTAACAGAGAAAGAATTGGTCTATTGTATTTGGGGGAGGGGGGGACGGACAACTTTCTTGTTCTTATTCATTGTACTTCTACAATAGATACTTTCTCTGTTCACTTTTTCACACATCGTGAAAGTTTGCATTGAACTCTAAAAGCCACGGTCATCAAATATATGCAAAATAAAGCCAACCTTGTTATAGATGCCACCTAGGTCTTATGATTTTAAACTTTTGTATACTGCAGGTGTCATTCTCATATACATCTGCAAAGTGCTACATGTTTCTTATTCTTAATACAGAATAAGTTTTATAAATTTTGGAAGGATAGTTCTCCATTCTTATGGATCAAAAAACTCCTCCAGCAATACCATTGCAAGCTATGCAACATACCATTGCATATTATTTAAAGCTGTCTTGGGTCAGTTTTAAATTGTGCTCCTTTGTCAGAAATATAAATTTCTTTTGAGTTTGCATTCCTCAAAGGAGGAGTTTCACCTTTTTCCTCCATTCTGTCCCCTGTGGAAGATACGCACTCACTCCAAGGATGCACCTTGTGGTTATTCCTCATTTTAGAATTCCAGATAGTGTTACAATATCACACGCTATAATGGGAGAAATGAAGCACACCATTCTCAGTTGACTTTATACAGAGATCCAAGCTACAAAATGTAGTGTTTGAGCAATATAAGATAGGGCTCCTAGAATCTATCACTTTATTCATATACACATACTGGTGTTCAAGTGCAAATTGAGAAAACAAATGCATTGCAGGCTTCTACTCCATGAGCTTCATGTATGCCAAAGTTCAGATGACTTGACTTCAACTTCATATTAAAAGGTAATTCTATATACATTTTTTAAAATGTAACTGATAAATAATTGGGGTTTTACAAAGGACTGCTTTTTCTTCAGAAAAGCTTGTTAGTTATTACTTAAATCTACAGTCAATACCTATTCTGAAACAATATATAATTCCACACTTCTGTCCCCAAATTTTATTCACATTTATGTAGGTCTTAACACAGTTATACAATCAGCTGGCTAACATCACCCTCTGGATAGCAAACAGGTCCTCGCTAACCCTTTAGCAGCTATGAAGTATGCAGAAGTTAAATGCACAGATGAAAAAAATTTGTCTCAATTTTATACTTCTGCAAAATGGTAATTTTGTACTTAAAATGTACAAGATGGATGTTCAGAAATATAGGCTGAAAGCCTAAATTATATTTGGTCATAATTTATGTAGTACAGTCCCAAAGAGATACAAAAAAGGCAGAGCATAATTTATCTGTTGGAATCAGAGAGAGCTCTACTAAAACTCCCATTTATTCTATCCCCTATAGTCTTAACCAGCCTTTGTCCTTAGGGTGCATTCTATTTAAGCTTTCCATATTGCTGTTTGATCACATATTGTAGCCTATAATTTCTCTATCATCTGAAGGAAATTCAGTGCACAAAAATTATGATCTCCATGATAGCAAACACTTTATTTCTAAGATACAAAATATTTATAGCAATATAAAAATTATTTGAATGTAAAATGCCTATCAGGGGAACATCCACTTTAATTTTGAGCATAATACTATTAGAACATAAGGTATTAAAACCTTTGAAACTATAAAAAAAAATAAACAGAAAAGTGGAATGTGATGAATACAGTGGGTACCATTCTCTTAACTGAAATTCCATGCAGTCTCACAGAAGTCAATGGGATTAACCACGGTTTATACCAAACCTGAATTTATGTTCATTTTAAAAAAATGAAGTATTGCAGTTAGGGTAATACAGAAGTTCAGAACTAAAAATCTAACATTAGTTTGATTTGGTACATGCAGTAAAAGTCTGCAATTATTTCATCTAGCAACAGTTTTTCCTAAATACATTTTCATGTCACAAATTAGCTCAAAATGTACATCAGAAACATCCACATTAATAAAAACAATTATAGCAATAATACTTCTGTCTTGGTCTCCTCTCACTAGGATTGGTCAAGACATATTTGCATGAAGGATATGCAAATTATACCTTCATCTTGCAGAAGCACTATTTTTTCAACTTCTAGGGATTACTTTTACCTTGTTTGCATTGAATTAATACCTTAATATGTTAAAAAACACAATGTGGTTACTATTGCTGAAAGTGCCAACCTTGCAGTGAGACAAAAAATGTGGATGTGATGACCCAGCCTCATTAAATATTTCCATGGTTCTTTTAATCATTAGTACTACTATCATAAATATTCTAATGTTGACAATATATTTTTCAAAATAAACAGTGCTCAACTGTAGACTGGCTAAATTCCAATTAGAATGCTTCCATTTTCCATCCCAAATTTCTCCTAAAGAATTTGATATTCCTCTCTCTTTCCTTATACTGAGAGTAATTTTCTCTACTATTTTTATATTGTTTTTTACATTTTGCTACTGACAGGGTTACACTTAAATGGTCTTATTCATCACAGATGAACTCACAACACAAACAATAGGTTTGCATCTGAACTCTGAAAAACTTCTGTCAAGTCAAATTTTGTATTGAACTCTAACATAAACCAGCAGCTCTTAGCCACTCTGGAGTTCAGTTCAGTCACTAATCTTGAAATCTCAACCTAATACTTCTAATTTTAAGCCATATTCTTTGCAATATTTGAGGAAGAGTGTTAGGAGTGATAGAAAAGTACTTTGCAAATAGGGTTGTTTGGTTTTCATTTTTGATGGCTTTGGAGGGGAGAGGGGTTGTTTGTTGGTTTTGGCTGTTGGCTTCTTCATGGTCAAAAAGCCAAATGCAGATTACTTTGAACTATGAGGTCACTTCTGTTAGTAGTGCTTAAGCAAAAGAATGAAAGCAAACTAAACAAGTTCATATTTGTGGTTAAATAATGTTGCAAAACATCTGAAGAGAATTATTTTACTTTTGTTGTTTTGGTTTTTTTTTTGTTTTTTGTTTTTTTTTCAGACAAAAATCTGAAGTCCTAGAATCATAAAACAGCTTCAGCTGGAAGCGACCTTAAACATCATCTGGTTCCAACCCCCCTGCCATGGGCAGGGATGCCACCCACTAGATCAGGTCGCAAGGGTCTTGTCATGCCTCATCACCCAGAGTGAAGAATTTCCTCCTACCCTCTAATTTAAATCTCCCCTCTTTTAGTTTACAACCATTCCTCCTTGTCCTATCATTATCTGCCTGAGCAAAAAGTTGTTTTCCATCTTTTTTTTTTTATAAGCCCCATTTAAGTATTGAAAGGCTGCAGTGAGGTCTCCCCAGAGCCTCTTCTTCAGGCTGAACATCCCCAGCTCTCTCAGCCTTTCTTCATATGAGAAGTCAATTATATGTGCTGCTCTATTCCTTAGTACATGGTACTATCCCTGACAAAAGCTGAGGATACCTGAGTCTTCCTATCATCTCCTATTTGCTGGCAGTTTCCATACATCCTGACACAAGATGAGTTGGCTTCTGTTCTTCAAGTCTTCCACATTTCCAAGGTGAAAAATGGAAACATGCTATACATGAAATAAACTCCTCAGTGACTACAGAACACCAGCGACTGTAAAGAACTGCAGCATATCTGTGCAAAGAAGTTATACACAGAATGCTAAACAGGTTCTTTCTGGACATTAGATTATTCACAGAATCACAGAATTGAAGGTGTTGGAAGGGACCTTGAGAGATCATCAGGTCCAACCCCCCTGCCAAAGCAGATTCCTTAGAGCAAGCTGCCCAGGTAGGCGTCCAGATGGGCCTTGAATATCTCCAGAGAAGGAGACTCCATAACCTCCATGGCCAGCCTGTTCCAGTGCTCCGTCACCCTCACCGTGAAGAAGTTCTTTCGCATGTCGGTGCGGAACTTCCTGTGCTCAATCTTGTGGCCATTACCCCTTGTCCTGTCCCCGCAAACCACTGAAAAAGAGGTTGGCCAAATCCCTCTGTCTCCCACAACTCAGGTATTTATACACATTGATGAGATCCCCTCTCAGTCTTCTGTTCCCCAGGCTGAACAGACCCAGGTCTCTCAGCCTTTCCTCATAGGGAAGATGCTCCAGGCCCCGTATCATCTTTGTGGCCCTCCTCTGTACTCTTTCCAGGAGATCCCTGTCTTTTTTGTACTGGGGAGCCCAGAACTGCACACAGTACTCCAGGTGAGGCCTGAACAGGGCACAGTAGAGGGGTTAAGGTCACCTCCCTTAACCTGCTGCCCACGCTCCTTTTAATGCACACCAGGATCCCATTGGCCCCCTTGGTCACTAGGGCACACTGCTGGCTCATGGTCAACCTGTCATCCAGCAGGACCCCCAGGTCCTTCTCCTCAGAGCTCCTCTCCAGCAGGTCATCCCCCAGCCTGTACTGATGCATGTGGTTGTTCCTTCCCAGGTGCAAGACTCCACACTTGCTCTTATTAAATCTCATTTGGTTTCTTCCTGCCCATCTCTCCAGCCAGTCCAGGTCTCGCTGAATAGCAGCACAGCCTTCTGGCATGTCAGCCACTCCTCCCAGCTTTGTATCACCAGCGTACTTGCTGAGGGCAGACACTATTCCCTCATCAAGGTTGTTGATGAAGATGTTGAACAAGACCGGACCCAGCACTGACCCCTTGGGAACACCCCTAGTCACAGGTCTCCAACCAGCCTCTGCACCGCCGATCACCACCCTCTGAGCTCGGCCAGTCAGCCAGTTCTCAACCCACCTTACTGTCCACTGCTCTATCCCACACTTTCTCAGCTTTGCTATCAGGACGTCACGGGAGACAGTATGAAAAGCCTTGCTAAAGTCAAGGTAGATGACATCCACTGCTCACATTTTCAGTTCAGTCTGGATTCAGTTTTGAAAATTTTTCTATTTAATTCTCTTTCTTCCCCAGGAGGTTGGATTAGAGACCTTCTGAGGTTCTTTCCAGCCTGAATTTTCCTATGCCCCCACTATGCCAGTAACAGGACCACAGTCACAAGTATGCCTGCATATGGACCCCAATGTCAAAGCATGCTCAGCAGGAGCAGGCTGCACCTGACAGATGAGTACTAAGCTGCCTTCCCTGAAAAAACTCCTCTACTTTTTACAGCCTCTTCACCTTCGTTCAAAGGATGCCAGGTCACAATGTAGTTTCACTTACTCATCATTATACTCTCAGACTACAAACTTCTCCCCCCACATTTCTGTCAATTCCTAAACAAAAAATGTCTTACTTTCCTGCACTGACAGAGCCAACAACAAGCAGCATTGAAAAGATCCCTGAAACAACACATGCTAAAGTGAAAAAAAGTAAAGCAGGTCCAAATAAACGTTTATCTCACCATGCAACCTGTCTTCAGTTTTGACTTGTTACAAATATTTAAGAAATAAAATGGGCATGTACAAAGTGCTCCTCTCCCTGTCTTCCTTATCCATATTCCATCTGGCAGGGCAGATTTACCTTCAAAAGGATATCAAGAGTTTCTACCCCCTTATGTTCACAGAAACTATCTAAACTTTAACCTTATTTAGACCATCTCAAAGCTGCCATTCACACAGGCAAGAACCTCACTCAGTCTGATAATGGATTAGGCTAGCCATATTTCCCTAATGCTTTCTGAAATTCTGACTGTATACCAATAGGGAGAACATAACCTCTGAGCAGATAGTATACTTGAAGCTTTTCAGTACTGAGTCTCACTAAAGGAAAAAAATCCCAAAATACCAGCCACCTGCTGGAAGTCTGCAGCTGATGGCTGTCTGACACTTACTTTTGCTGAACTTTGCACTGTTAGCAATGGAGGAAATTTAGAGAAGGAAAACAAACAAACAAACAAACAAAAAACTACTAAGGTATGGTTAGCTAAGGTGTACCATTTAGAGCCATGGTTATAGGTGTATTGGAAAAAAATATGATTGCAGCTTTTCTTGTATGCTTAACAATTACAGGATTGTTTACAGGTGATTTTGGAGCATAAAATCCTCTGCTTATGGAAGATTCCAATGGAGTACTAAAGGTACAGTAAACCTAGGGTAAACAGGAATCAAGCATGGATTTCAAAAACTGTCACATATAGGGGTCTATCAAAAACAGTGATATCAGAGAGAACGTTTTGTAGCACAGAAACTTCTTATGGTGAAGTAACTATTTTAAACAGAAGAATCCATTGCAAAGCAATTTCATTGAAAACAGAATTACAAAACAGAGGACTCTAACAGGTAGAAATAAAGTGTGAATCATCTCATCTTCATTACAAACTGTGTTACATCCCAACAAAGGCCATCTGTTTGTGCGCACAATATCTATATAAGAAAGCTAACCGCGACATTGGTCTTACAGTTTTACACTGATGTCAGTCACCGAAATAGTGAAATCCCCATCATATCTGGTGCTTCCACCATAACCAACAATGAAGAAATTACAGTGGGGGAGAAAAAAAGAACCATGTACATTGATTTCAGGTTATGAAATTGTCCCTTGTCAGGGATATCCATGTCAAGTGACTTTTAATTTAAAAGTTCTCTTGCAAAAACTGTCCTTTAGCACTGAACACACATGCAAAATATCAACAGGCAAATTGTTTCACATTTACAGTACTAAAGCACCAAGAAAATGTTGACAAGAAAGTCTCTGAAATGTTGAAAAGACATCTAAGCCAATTCATCAAGCAAATTCAAAAGTATAAAAGCTGGTATCTAGACCATCTAGAATACTGAGGCAAATGAGAAACCAGATTCAAAGCATAACAAAGATGTAAGTACAGAGGTCTAGCAAACTACAACATTTTCCTGAAGCAACATTATATAATGAAGTAACATATCATGTGGACAGGTGATTCATGTTGGTGAACAGTGGTCAGCACAGAATGACAGTGTTTAGTAAGCCATGCACAGCAGAGAATTGCCAGGTTGGCAATTTGGGCTCCGTCCCATGGCTCACATCCTGGTGATTAAAAGAATACAAAAAGTTGTGGATATCCAATTGAACCTGCATCATAATGGCTACAACAAAAATTCATTGGAAAGACATTCCCTCAGAGAGTGTTTACCTGCACAGTATTGTGTCCCCTTTGTGAAACAGGACTAAGAAATGCAAGTAGGAAACTCTCCAGATTACAGTGTCTAAAACCTAATTTCATTGACTTAAATGCCTTTTTATTTCCAGATTTAAAGCCTATTTTCTAAACATCCCATGGAATTAGCTTCTCTTGCCTCAAGAAACAATACAACTGAATCAATGAGTAAGCTATGTCCACCCTTAAGACCTTCCACTGCTTATTCATTTTAATCAAATTTCCCATATTCTTTGACTTTCTATCCTTCATTGCCTTGAGCTATACATTTCATCTGCTGATGACATACAAATGTTAATTTTGTTCAAATTCAAACGCAATACAAAAGAGCCTACTCTAAAGACTACTTTGCAAACATCACACTTAAAATGAAAGTACTGAATTAAACAGACTACAGTAAAAAAACTGTAGTTTTTTTTACTGTGGCTGTAGTTTTTTGAAGTGGCTCCCCATCTCAGCTTTGTCAGCTGATCGCCAGCCTGTTCAGGTCCAACTAACAGCTACATATTCTATTAAAACTTATATAGAAAGAACAACTCCTTTAAAAATAAGCCTATTTTGAAGCATCCGAAGAACCAATGATAGTAAACTTCATCCACAGTAATTAAGGGTAATCCCCACAACAGCAGACACACAGCGACTGTGCAGGAGTTAACAATCCTTTTTTGTTCTTCTTTTGTCATTTTTAATATTTATTTGATTCCATTTTTGTTCTATGCTTTCTTTTTAAAGAAATGCTGAGTGATAATAGCCATTCTGTTGTAGAAAAGAAGTAGTGTACTTAAATTCTGCCTCAGTCCTAAAACAAACTGCATTCCACATTGACTTTGCAATAAAAAGATTGGGTTTTACTTTCACTTGGACATGTGAACATTAATACTTCCCAGTCACTAATCCAAATATAATATAATTTTGTTCACTATTCAACAACAGACCTCTCGCTGAGTCTTGCTGCTTATGTCAGATTTGCAGATATATATCAACTCACTATATGGAGATCGCATGGCAAAAACTTAAAAACACATAAACAAATGGGTAGCTATAGCAATGGTTATCCTTTAAGGAGGAAGGTCCTCTCCAGCACAAGCCTCAGAATCATTATATTAATGCATGAAATGAGTTTTTATGTGACCATTGCCACATGGAACAAAATAAGGTTCCCCAGGGCTCATCTTACAAACTACTATAGTTCAATCTGATGAAATAAGATTCTGTATGACAAAAAAGCCTAAATCCAAATCTGCTGAGGATGGAACACCTCTACAGGTATAGAACACCTCTACATCTAACACTTGCCATACATAATTGTGTCATTCTGGGAAGCCTCTCATCACCTTGTATCTTCTACACTGCTAATTAATTGCACTTATTTACCTGTTAACCTATTTACTGAACTTTCCTTCTTCCTTTTTTTCTACACTCTCCTTTAACTTTTTCTAGAGACTTTTCCTTTTCCCAAATAAGTGATTCACAGAGAACATACCTATTCTTTCAAAATGCACATGCAGGTCTCCCCCCAGGTGTGTTTCTACCAATATTAAAAGGGTATTGTCAGAGCAATGAATTCTGCAAAAGTGTGTATTACTTTCATAATTGTGCATTCTTGATGCCTCAAGCCACAAAATCTTTAGCCTTTTCTTTTAAAACAGCAATGCAATAGACTTCCACTAGTGACCAAAAACCTGAATCTATTGTGGTTTACTGTCAATCCACCTTTTCAAGTGGGCAAAACAATGAAGAAAATCTCTGTATTAATTAATTTCAAAACCCCCTCTCTAATACTGTCAGTAGGAATTAAGGCATTATCAAGATGACAAAGCTTTCTTGCAAGTCACAAAGTTATTGTACATTTATCATAACTGGGAGTGTGATCATCATAAATTAAGGATCAGTAATCATAACTTTCTTTTTAATGAGTTTTGACTAATGCCAATTTCAAAAGCATTCTTCATGTACGTTCAATGGTTGACTGCATTCTTGGATACATGAGAAGAAAAATCAGAACTATGATTACAAGGAGGGAGAAAATTACATGAATATTTAGAACTGATCCTGAAACACAGGACCTGTTTCATATGGCTTATCACAGGCTATCTTTTAACCCTGAACGTATTAAGTATCAGTTCTTCCTCTGGAGACTTGAATATCTAGGGTTAACAGCCTTCTCTTTTAAAAATTCATTGAGTTGCAAACAAATTGTGTTGCTTACAATGCATATGCATCGCAAAAAGCCAAGGGGAAAAAAGAAAAAAATAAATAAAATCATTACCCCTACAGGATGCTTGGCAATTAACTCTGGCTATGTCAGCAATTTTTTGAAAAATTTCCTGAACATGAGGAAATCTCATCCTCACTGTATGAAAGACAAAGCTACTGCAGAGACTCTTCCATGCATTACAATGTGTGTATCTTACTTCTTAACCAAGCCGCTAATCACACAAATTATTGCAACTAATTACATCTGAAGGTCTAATTAATTCTTTCAGTACCACATCATTTAGTACGCATTCACAACACAGCACCTGTTTTGAAAATCCTTGCAGTTAATTTGTTTATAAACAAACACTATTTGCATAAAATGTTTAATGAATGGTTTAACAGTTAGTACAATACTCCAGCTTTGTCTTAGTAGATTTGAGGTCATCGAAGGCCACAATAAATTAATTTCAAACTATACAAATTAATTTAAATAGTATGTGTGAATTTCTCATTAATAAAGAAAACATATCTAGCATGTTAATTAATATCTCTGTAACAGGCCAATTACTGTCTATACACGTGCATCTTACAGTCAAACCCAAAAGATTTTATAGGGTTCTACTTTAATGGAGCAAAATATTCCAAATCAGGACACATGTCCAAGCCACAGCAACATTCAAAACTTACTTTCAGATGTCAGAGAACTTCTTTTTTAAGCACAACAAGAAATTAGCATACTTCAATATTTTT
>NC_045570.1:360000-435000 GCF_009819795.1 Aythya fuligula | reverse complement strand
CTGATTGAGGATAGAAGAAACTCTGGCCCCTCAATTTCACAAGGTTCAATGATTTAGCTAGCTATAACTTCACTTTTTTTAGTACAATGGGAATTCTTCGGAGGACTGGTATTATACTTTTATTGAATGTTACTGGATTTTAATTGCAGTGTTTTATAGGAAGGCCCTAGAAAGCCAGTAGCAAATGAAGTACTATAAAACAAGGCAATGTATTGCTAACTCAATAATATGAAGTTGTTCATTTATTCCAACTTTCAGATGCTAGAAAAGCAACATGAATTAGTTGTATCAACAATATTTTAGACTAGTGAAACATAGTAAATAATTTAAATCAACCTATAATAAACATATTCTTTCTTCATATCCTTTCAAAGTGCCTTTTGAGATTAGAATTCAAAAGATAACTATTATCAATGGAAAAATTGTGCAAGATACAGTAAGCATACAGAGTCTGCAGAAGGAAAATGCCTGTTTCCCAATAACAGTTTCTGCAATGAATGAAGAAACACAAATCTTTTCACTTTCCATAACTCACCTGCATAAATTTACTTTTTTTTTGCCTTAAGAGGTTGTTGTAATGTGTGTTAAAACACACAGTACAATTCTAACTCCGTAATATCACAAAGAAATATTGTGTTAGTATAAAGTGTAAAACTATGAATGTTGTTAAATTCTTAGAACAGAAACAACAGTGCAGCACTGCTCAAAAGCACCACCCAAAGGTAGAAGAGATGTAAAGACATTTAGAGAATTGTATTTTTGTTGTTGTTAATTTCAGCATAACCCAAACGTAAAAAATGACAGTGCTGCAAAACTTGACAGAGGCTTTTGATAGAAGTGACTGATTTCCACAGCTTCACCTGTAGTAAATTGATGATAGTACTGTCTAAACCATCCATTACGATTTGGAACTTTACTCAAATGAACATTAGATTTATAAATTTGCTAGGCACATGTTGTAGATAATGTGGCAAACTACTATTCTCAATTGAAAATTCCTTTGACCTAATTTTATAAAAATCGCAAAAACTGGGGGAGATAATTTATTTCTAAAGCCTTCTAAAATTACTGAAGTTGTATTTTTGGAACAGTATACATGTAAGTGAAATACATTCATTGGATAAATTCAGTTATCAATTGCATTCATAATTTTTCTTTATTAGAATTATAAAGCTAAAGGATAAGATTTTTTCATATTACCAATGACATGTTGCTTCTTAGACAAATAACGTTTATCTTTCTGCTCATCATCCTCACACTATTTCTAAGGCTGAAATAAGGAACTATTTAGCATTTTAAAAAAATAAGCATAAAATTTGAGTATAAACCATGGGATGCTAATCATGAACTGCTAACTGGTAATATATTTTGATGAATAATCAAAATATAATAACAATATAATCAAAATAATAACAGCCTATTAGCCAAATACTTTAAATGAAAGGAATTTGATACGTTCTTGTTCAAAATAGTGCCCTACGCTAACATAAAGCAAATTAATGTATTATTCCTTTAACTTTTGCAAAAAGACTCTAGATATTAGAAAGCATAGCATTGCCATATATCTTCTGGATTTAAGTAGGTTAATTTGGTGGGAATGTTTTTTGCCTTTTATTACTGACATTCACTGCTCACAAAGTTGAGAAATTGTGAAGAAAGAGATGCACTGAAACACCAGCTCGCTGGAACACAGATTAAATACTAGAAATATTAGAAAAAGATAGCAGTTGGCACAGAATACAGATCTCTCAGTGGCAGTCAGGAACAAATATACCTTCAATACATTTTCCTTACTGGAGTTGCCTTTGTCTGCATAAGTGATTAGAACCAAAACCATGTGGAATAGTTACTTACTAATGCAAAAAGGAGGCAGTATAGTTTGCTCTGCGTGTTTCTCCTGTGAGTGTAAAAAATAACCTAATCTACAAAAAAAAATCCCTCATCAAAGAAGCAAGACTTGTACTAATTCTGTTCTTGTAAGTATGCCTCACTGTGATTTTTACCACCAACTGGATAATTTCTTCTTGTCCCTTATTCCTCTTCGTTGTGGAAACCAGGGAAATAACTATTTATTAGGATAGACATAACACTGAATACCAAAACTGAGTTTTCACACATGAGTCATAACATAAAATCACATTTCAGCCTGGAAAAGGTACTGAGTTATATTAAATCCAAAAACAATTCTCCAGCACGTTCCTTTCTATTTTAAGCTATAGTACATTTCTTTAAAGCAAATTTTCAGAGGGTTTTAAAAGAATTTTTGCAGTACTGTAAAGTATAACCCTGGTACTTTAGATTTTACAAACCCTATAAAATAGACTTCTATTTCATTCAAGGAACTTACTGTTTTTCAATGGAAAGCACCTCGTAAGTCAGGGCATCTCCAGCAGGCTCAGAGAAACGCTAAAGGCTGCAGCACACCATCTCTGCCAACACTGTGCACAGGCTCACAGGCAGGTAGGCAGTGGGGCTTACTGCATGGACACTAGAGCCCCTTAGCCTTTCTACTCGGTGGATGCCAACACCAGATTCAAAAAAGACCTTTAGCTGTGTAGTTGGGGAAGAAACTGAGGACACCTCCAAGCTCTTTTTGTCAAGAAAATTGCAGGTGATATGAGAGACCTTCATCTCCTGCAGGAAGACTTTCTCTCCCATGCCTGCAAATGCTGGGGAAGGAGGTGAGTAACTGGTCTTTACCTTCCAGAGAACGCTTGAATGCAATATGTTGCTGTCCAGGCCTTGTTCCCTCTCTTCTTGATAGGTCAGGAAAATAGATTAAAAGTTCCTTATGTTCCACAATAAGATGACACAATTTTAGGTCATACAAACTTTGTAGAACATGTGAATGTTATATACAGAAAAGGGTGCAGAGAGGCATACTGTATCTCCCCACATCTTCACAAGAATGAAAAGGCTCAGTAAAGGATATTTGGAGTCTGTGCTTTGCTACTTTATAAGGAATTAGAAATGGTTTTATTTCACTTTGAACTAACTGTATATAGCGATATATGGTTTAACTTTCTCCCAGCACAGTATCCCATCTGTCTTAGGTGTTGAATATTGACGTCAAAAAATGTGATCAGGCTGGATACTGCTACCCAGCTATCTCTTGTTTTACAATGACACGATAAGAATACAACGTCCTGTCTAAAGACTAGAACTTTGTTATTTCAGGAGCAGAAAATGTTTTGTTCCTGGCATTGTCTTTCTTAGGAATATAACTGCTTTGTGTATTGTCTTCAGTAATTCTCAACAAGCATCTCATAACTTTTCATATGTACCAGTAATTAGAATGAATATATAATGTGAACATACACAGG
This sequence comes from Aythya fuligula, assembly GCF_009819795.1. Taxonomy (NCBI): domain Eukaryota; kingdom Metazoa; phylum Chordata; class Aves; order Anseriformes; family Anatidae; genus Aythya; species Aythya fuligula. Next base: position 431,677 of record NC_045570.1, on the reverse strand, counting down.
CACAAGGTTGGGATGGAACAAATCTGCCATCCTGTCTATTTTATCTTGGACTATGTTGGAGTAGTGTGAATTATGCTCACAGTCAACTGACACCCTTCATTACATAAGATATGTTCTTTTCCTAATTTGTTACAAACCTTGTGCAGTATGATCACTTTCTTGTAAGGTACTGTTAAGGAAATTCCCAGGAAATTCCCTAGGGTCCTACATCTGGGACAGGGCAACCGTGGCTATACGTACAAACTGGGCAATGAGATGCTGGAGAGCAGCCCCGCAGAGAGGGATCTAGAGGTTGTGGTTGACAGCAAGTTGAATATGAGCCAGCAGTGTGCCCTGGCAGCCAGGAGGGCCAACCGTATCCTGGGATGCATCAAGCACAGCATCACTAGTTGGTCAAGGGAGGTGACTGTCCCACTCTACTCTGAGCTGGTGCAGCCTCACCTCGAGTACTGTGTGCAGTTCTGGGCACCACAGTACAAGAAGGACATTAAACTGTTGGAGAGTGTCCAGAGGAGGGAAACAAAGATGGTGAAGGGCCTAGAGGGGAAGATGTATGAGGAGTGGCTGAGGGCACTGGGCCTGTTCAGCCTGGAGAAGAGGAGGCTGACGGGTACCTCATCACAGTCTACAACTTCCTTGCGAGGGGGAGTGGGGAGGCAGGTGACCTGTTCTCTGTAAACACCAGCGTTAGGACCTGCGGGAATGGTGTTAAGCTGAGGCAGGGGAAGTTTAGGCTGGACATCAGGAAGAGGTTCTTCACCGAGAGGGTGGTTGCACACTGAAACAGGCTCCCCAGGGATGTAGTCACTGCACCAAGTCTGTCTGAATTTAAAAAGCAATTGGACTGTGCCCTTAGTCACATAGTCTAAAATTCTGGGTATACCTGTGCAGTGCCAGGAGTTGGACTTGATGATCTTTATGGGTCCCTTACAACTTGGGATATTCTATGATTCTATGATTCTGTTAAGGAAATTCCCAGTACAATGATCCTGTATAGTATGAATCAGTTTCAGACTTAAGAGAAACCAACTGCAAGCTCAGTAAATGAAGCTACCTGATATTTTCAGCAATCTTGCCCTTCCACGCATAATATGCATTTATATAAAGAAACCATTCATACGCAGATTTCAGTCAAACCTCAAGCACACTTGGAATTGTGATGAGTCACTTATACAGAAGTCAAATTCTCTGTTAGAATTGCCAAGTAGCCAAATTTCTCATTGAATTTCAAGGAGACATTCGCTTCAGTTCACTTCACTCATTTGCAATGTATCATTTGGAAAAATCTTTTTTGCCAGTATTAACAGAATTGTTCAGTATCAGACTACTTAAAATCTAAGTTCCACTGCAATAAATATGTTAAAAATGAGCTTCAATTTTTCTGTTTCTTATTCCTTTCATGTTTCTGAAACCAGCTCCTCTTACTTGTCCTTTCCCTTTCTGGCTGACTCTTTGTAATTCGTAAGCTTTTCATTAGAAGTAGGCCCAAACAGGAACCATGCATCCAACTTGATGATGCTGATTAAAACCTACTTTAATTCCAGACTTCCATGAGGAATGTTTTCAGTACTCCTATAGGATTTGACTAACAACTTCTGACAAACTCAAGATTCAGCAACTGGGAGTTCATTACACCAACACATGAGCGGAAGCAGGAACTGAATGTAATCCCCTTGTCTTTATCTCTGAAAGAAACACTCAGGCATGTCTAACAGAAATAATTGAGACAGGAGATCATAATACTAGAACATATGAGCAGATGAGTTAAAAAGATTATCTGTGCTCCCTCATGACTTCCTTTGTGATGGACCTTAAACAGTAGGGAGAACATACCGGAATCCTGTTTCTCAGTACAGGAGAAGTGTCTGATATGGCATCTCAGCCTTTACCTTTTCAAATACATCAGTGTTGGCACTTGACACTGGTACAGGTCTTATGGTGTTCAACTTGGGGATCAGTGATTATTGTTCAGGTCTCCTTTGAGTCATTTTTTAGATCTTAACAAGTTTGAGAAATAAGGCAGGAACATCCATGCTAATTACAGGTACATATGAAAGGTTATGAGATGCTTGGCAAGTATTACTTAATACACACAAAGCAGTTATATTTTGAGAAAGAAAATGCCAGGAACAAAACTTTTTCAACCCTTGAAGTAATGAAAATTTTTACTCTTTACTGTCTTGCAAGGACATCATATTCTTATCATGTCATTGTAAAACAAGATAGTAGGGTGGTAATATCCAGCCTGATCACATTTTTGTCATCAATATTCAACACCTAAGACAGATGGGACACTGAGCTGGCAGATCATGAGTCCACCACAGGTGAAGAAAGTAGGAAGTGAGAAGACAGGCTTGTGTTATCACATACCTTCAAGAAACCTGCAAGAATGCACATGGAAAGGAAGACCTCCAAACCATTCTTTAACAACAAAACTCCACTAAGGGGAAGTGTCTCGCAAGGCGTACTAAACACTATTCTGTCTTCCAGAGTGATGTTACCCATGGAAAATAATACAGGCCAAGAGGCCACATATTTTCTCTAAGGATCAAATAAGACATAAAAGTCTTAGTCACTGTCTACACTGATTGTTGGTGGGTTGTGTGTTCATGCAAATTTTTTTTTTTTTTTTTTGGGGGGGGGGGGGCTTTCTTTTGTTCTTTGTTTTGTTTGGGGTAGAGGAGAGTGTGCCTGTTTTCAAAAACAGGAAAAAAAAAGACTGATTTTGAATCATTTCCATATGTTAGTATCCTCACAAATTACTCCTATATGGTTTTATTTTCTGCCTCTCATCTTCCTTCATTTTCCCTTTGCATTCCACTGATCTGTTGGCTAGCTTCTACTCTTGTTCATACACCATTCTCAAAGACAAATTTTTAATAACCTGACATTGCTTCATGCAATCTGAACTAACCTCTGTGTGCATATAGACATGTTAGAGCTTCCCTGATAAACTAAGCAAGCTAAGCTTGTGCTTTAGTCATGATTTTCAAACAACCTTATTTATTTCAGTTTTTACCCCAGTTATTTTTCAATGTACATAAGCAAAACTGTACTACTCAAATGGTACTTATCAACAGCATTAAGGTTAAGGTTAAATTAAGGTTATCCCTAATCCTACAGCTAAGGCTCACGTTCCACAATAGACTAGCAAGAACTAGATAGGCAAAATGTCCATAATAGATTTGCCAGTTCTTCTTGTTGAGGGAGGGTGAGGGGGGGGGGGTTAATTTGCTTGGGGAAAAAAAGAGAAATGATGGTTTACCAAGTTTCCAGCCAGACCTCCTCAACTCTACTCCAATGACTCTAGCAGTCCTATTGACCTTAGAACAGAATTCATCAACATGGAATCTATCAAGAAAAGATACAATTAAATGATGACCAGGAGATTTCTCTCACCTCCTATTCAAGTGCTTTATCACTATTTCTTTTTTTTTTTTTAAACACATTAGCAATAAAATATGTCACAGAACAAATTTTGCAAAATTATATGAATCCTTACTCATTTACACTGATCTTTAAAAAAAAAAGGAAACAAAAAAACATATTTGGCCACATGGTTTTTGCTCTTGAGTTCTGTAAACATGACAAAAATTAATACGAGGCCGAGAGTGTCTTCTTAGTAATTAAGTATTAAATCCCTTTTTTATAATTTAAAAATTGCGAAACCTAAAATCTTGTGAAATAGACAAAAATTGACGAGGCTACATAAACAAATTAATACCATAACAGAGCAATCTTTTGATCTTAAGGACTTTATATTACCACAATTTCACATGCTCACAGTATTTCCCTCTACTTATTGACTTTAAGTCACTTTAAGGGTATTCTTATGAGGACTTGATAGTGGCCACAAAGAGGATTACTGCTACCACATATACATTAGGAGGTAGCAACATATAGTCTCCAGTCATCTAAAGTCAGTCACCCACACTTACTGCCTTTGCTAAAATTGCTAGCGATAGGTATCCTGAAATAGATAACTTAACACATATCTACAACTCTTGTTGTACTGTTAAAAAAAATTACATACAATGTGGCATCAGGAAAAAAAAAAAGGTAAGCAAACAAACAAAAAAAAAAAACACTTTAAGATCTGTCATTACTATAGTGTATATCAAAGGAATCAAGATTTCTAATTTTATTTAAAACTGTAACTTGCATAATCCATTGGATCTCCTTGAACTAAAAGCTACAGATCTGCCCTTTTCTCCTCTGTACTTTTAACATGATAGGTATTATTGCCCATAACTTTTTATTTAAAAGAATTGTGCAGCCAGGAAAATGAATGAATTTAATTATCAATGCAGTGTGAAAAAAATCATTAGAGCAAGCGCCTGGAACACTAAGTATTAAAAATAAACAAAGACTATTGAAAACAGTTTTTAAAAGTGTCATTCTTTCTCCAATTCTTAAAATGTAAATAATACAACACAGAAATGGGAAGAACCATACGTAAATATTTGTAGTTATTGGCCAAAAAAAAATGACCCTAAGAAAATGCTAAATGGCTGACTGGATCATTTAACTTTAAATCTATACTTCATGTGGCAATATGGAGAGGTCATTTGATTGCTATGCATAAAAAATTTAGAATTCTAATATGATCTAAAAGTTTCACCTTCGTAAGACAAAATTTTCACTATAAAATTCTCTTTAATGGTATTCATACATATCTGCCACCGCAGTTTAGTAATACTGTACTGTTTAGTAATACTGACCTTTTTTTTTTTCTCCCCAGTTGCAAGCAAAGTCTCCTAAATACTCAAGAGAATAATTTAGACCAATAGTTGTGGCTACTGAAAATTTATGTTATCAAAAAGAAGAAAGAACATTAAATATGCAGTGTTGTTGTGAAAACACAGGCCAAAATCCTAACTTCAGATATATGGGAGTAGTTTTTAACTGAAGTTTAAAAATGCATTTCCAGACTGAATTTTGCCTTGTTGATTAAATTTTAATTTACTGAAGTCCTGATTCAGAACTGTTTTTCAAAATACAGTTATTTACTTAATTATTTGGTTAAAAAAATGTAAACCACTTCTACGAAATTTATTTTAAAAAAAATGCTATTAGATAGCACAGCTACACATTCACTAGAAGAGCTGGTATTACTTGTGCCAGGAAGGAATTGCCCTAAGTGTAGCTGAATGAAGTAATACTGATGGGTTGGAAATAAACAGCCAGAGAAGATAACATGGAAGGGTAGTTAATATAAGAATGTATGAAAGGTCAAGCATAAGTCATCTTGAAACAAGCATCATTACAAAATCGGGATATTTCTGCTTATGCCTTAATAAAAATACTGATACAGCATAAAAAGAACAACTAAAATATCGTAAGAGTTTATGAAATAACTCACTGTATTAGGTTCATTAGTGGTTATTTAATACGGGGCTCCTTTTGTTTGGTGATGCCCTTCGTAATGAAGTCATACGACATTCTGAAATCTTTCCCAGCATTAGGCATTATTCTTCAAGACATTTCAGGCTATTTAGCTTTACTACTGGGAATACTCCCTACTGATTTCAAAGGGATTACTTGTAGAAGTGACTACAAGCAGAAGTATTTTCAGTATAGGAGTCTCAAATATCTTTTCCCACACTTTTTCCCTGGATTAATCAGAAGGGAATCCACAGTTTGAGACATTATGCTAGAGGGCTAAAAAGGTACAAAGAACCAAAATTTTAAGTGAACTATGCCATAATGCCAAGAAATCTTCCGAAGTGCAGCGCTAGAAACTTACCACAGATCTTTCTGGGGGAATAACAAGACAGTAAACAGGTTGGAAAGATAGAAAACAAATGTGAAACAGATTCACCCAGACTGTTTAGCAGTGAAACTACTGAAGGACTTAAATTGACAGTACTAATGATATTCATGCCAATCAAAACTTAGACATCTAATTTAGCAGACAGCACAGTTTTCCTTCACAGTCAAAGGAGGAAGTGTGGCTCCTCCAGAGCACAATTATGAGCTAAGTCAGTGTCTAGAACTTGGTCATGGGGTCACTGCAGAGAGATGTCTCTAGGGCCTTCCCCCCACCCCTCAGACTCTCTTAGGAACCCAGAAATGGCGATGTTCCAGCTGACAGGAGAAAGAAACCAGAAGTATCCTGCACAGCAACCTCTGCCCCGTCTACTCCCCACTGTTTTGTAGATGTGAAACTCACCTATGGAACACCTCTTCAGAACCTGGAGCACTCATTATGAGGCTACTGCCCAGTTCCTGCATAGATCAATCTGTTGTGGTTACCAGGAGTAACCTTCTTCCCTTTGCCACTTAGAAGTGACCATGCCTTCTACAGCAATAGAAAAATAAAACCTGGGGATATAAGGGAGATCTGTCCAAAGCATATTCACTGCCTGCTCACTGAAGCCATTACCTACAGACCTGAAGTATTTTCACATTGAATCATTTGGTGAGATCAGGAACAAAATATTTTATTCCCACTCAGTTTCCGATTTTGAAGCTTTCAGGATTTATTGTAAATGCTAGAAAGAAAGACAAAAAAACAGATAGCTAAAGTCAGGGAGGGGGAGAAACGGGAGTCAGATTATATAGGTTCTTTTTGCATTCTTGTATGGGCTCACTGGGCAGACCTCAGCATGGAGCAACTTTTCAGGAGATGCATTCTGCCCACACTCTCTCCAGTCACCAGTCAACAATAAACAGCAATAACATAGCAACAATGCTACAAAACATTCTTGCACAGTATTTGAGATCCTTGGATGAAGGGCATTTATCAAAGGGTTTTTCTGATATTAACTGTGAGAAAATTAGTAGAATAAAGATCGTTATTTTTCTTGCTCACTTGCTGCAGTGATAGGAAAACAGATGCACTTTATGCCACAGTTTGAATCAGTAATGGAGCAGTGACAATAGACTAACATAAAAAATATTTTGGAGGAATATAATTTATTTTTCATAATTTTATACATAATGCTATAGAATCATAGCTCAATCTTCATATTTGCAAGTGAATAACCTCTATCTGAAAGTACAATTCATATGTGAGCTGAAAAGAAAATGTCTTTCTTTAGCATTCCCACTGTTAGACAAGCAGATGGCTAAATCTAAATGACCATGTGAAAGAAAGAAAAAAAAAAAAAAAAAAAAAAGACCAACACAGATCAATATCCTCACCATGATTCCTACATTCCAATAAGTACCAAACCATCAGGAGCAACAGCAGAGGGATCAGACAGCATCAAAATATCATTTTAGGAAAAAACAGTAAATAGCTAAAAACCAATCTGAAAACAAACAGCTAACATATTTAATAAAAAGAAAGTAAGTAAAAGGCATAACAGCTTACTCTTACAACTACAGTTATCTTGGATATAAGTAGGAAAATAAACCACCATAAACTTCAGTGTATTACACCCATATGCCACAGAGAGAAATATATCAAAAAGAAACATTTCTTTTGTTGTTGTTGTTGTTGTTTTTCAAAGGGCAAAACCTACTCTTTTAGAAATACTATGGTGATGCCAAATAGACAAAGAAATGCCAGATACTAATTACATTAGTGCTTGCTCAACACTTGGGAAAACACACCCGGCCAGCAGGTTTCAAAAATTCAACAGCAAACTTGCAAGCTCTGAGCAGACCTCTCTGCTGGCCTCATCTGAATCCACGGTCCTGCAACAAGTGGCTCCCTCAGCAGGTGGCATCAAGGAGTGGATCCATCGATTTGCTAAGATTTGTTGCTCTGAGGCACAGCCATTATGTGTGTGTGTGTGTCTTAAGGGATATAAACAGACTTGTGAAGCCATTGGCTCTGTCCTGACCTAAACTTTAACTCAACTGACAGAACAAACAAATTCTCAAAAGGCAAGGCAGCAGGTGATTCATACCTATGGATAACACCTCCTGCAGGAAGCAAGGTACACTCCTGCAGCAGATCTCTTCCAGGTACTTCAGCTGGTTTAGATACACTCACTCACTCTTCCTGTGCTCAGTCTAGCTTGTCAAAGCAGTATGAACACGAAGACAGAGAAGGTATCCTCCATCTCCAATAAATAGCAGAAACCTAAGAGATCTGTAAAAATATTTCTCCCCGCACAGTAACTACATCCACAATCACCTTTGAGAATTCAAAGTACGTAAAGTTCTGAGTGCAGACAAGTACCTGTAAAGTACAAGTACTTGTAAAGGCCAAGATCCCCTCATCTTCCCCAACCTTTCCTCCTGTAAGCTAAAGCCATGGAGCTCAACAACCAACCTCTCTCTGGAGCTAGTGGTGAGAACCAGAAATCTGGGATGTACATGTATCTGCAACAGGCATCTGCTACACAGTTGGAACATAGATCTAATTCTAAAAAATTAAGCACATAAATCATCCCTCTCATGGAATTTCTTATCAATAAACTTCACCTGACAAAGCACATAGTTTAGAGAGCAAAATGGAAGATTAAAAGATTAATGCTATCAGATTATTCCATGTAGATATTCTAGGCCTGGACACATCACCTTGTCACTGTACAACACTGGGTAAGGAAATTTCAACAAGCAAGTCTTGTACTACAAAGATTTTTCTTCCCATATTACTTCAAGTGAAACACTGCCAAAAAGAGATGCAGGCTCCTTGAAAGTTTCCAAAGAGTTCCTCAAGACTACTGAATGTCTTATTAAAGGTTCAGTAATCACCTAGGTAATCAAAAGCAAGATATTAGAAAGCATCTTAGCCATCACTTGTGCAGATTCTAAATTTCTTGGGCAGAACATTGGATACATGAGCTTTGAAAACAGTAGTCCAAGAGCCAAGTCCCAAGACAATGCAAAAACACTATGCAGTTCTGATAGAACCTGTTGTACTTTGGCCAAAGTTCACATCTACAGCTTGTATGCATAACTAGATCACTAGAATAAGGATATCTGTTCTCTGGCATGGATACAAAGCCACTCTATTGCTTGAAATCCATGGACTTTGGAATATATCCTCAACGAACACTTTGTGTGACCACAAAGTCACAAATTCATAAAAATAATGGTTTTAAGAAAAAATATTTTGTATTTTTATGTTAATTTATTTGCCCATCTTCTACTATGATGTTATAACTTTATTAAATCTGCTGTTATATAACGGTCTATCTGAACCATCAATTTATATACTTCAGTCTGATCCAAGAACTGGTCTGTATAGTGAGATGTCACGAATTGGTCATTATACTGAGTATTTTTGCTTTGCGTTGCCTGTGGATGGAAGGGTGAGCTGACTGACAGTATTTGATTTTTCAGTTTTCAAAACTGAAGGACACTAGGAGTGTGAATTATATTGTTTCATAAAGAAGCAACAATAATTTTAAAAGCAGGTCACTAGTGTTCAGGTGTTCACTAGTCTTAATTTCAGTCGTTTAAACAAAGTTATTCTACTAAAACTAGAATTTCCTGCATGTATTTCCATATCTAAGCATACTTTATTCTTACAAAAAAAAATAAAAAAAAAACAACTCTCTATTAACAAAGCTAAGAAACAGAATTCCATCTTGAAGCCCAAATGCAAAAATATATACTCATTAGCCCACTGAGTGTTTCAATCATAGCTGAATATTTTACTTTCTAGAAGGACACATTTGGCCATTACTATCTTGGGATCATATCTAGCCATTTAGAACAAGGACAGTTTCTAAGACATGGTGAAAACACAGCACACAGTATTACGAAACAAATACTTTAAAAAGCTCTTAGTATAAAACGTCCTATAAATCCCACACATTCTCATACAAACATCTGAAAATAGCCCTGGCTCAAGGCTCTTTAAATTTTTCTAACCCAATGTTTTATAACCCTGTAAATTTTGCCTTTTATTTTAGATATCAGATAAATACATTGTATTTTTACTGTTATTTGCATTTAAAAAAAAAATGATCAAAAGTAGTTTATTAATACACCAAATGTAAAATTTGAACATTGCCCAAAAGCAACTGTAAGTTTAATTTTACCAATGTGCACATGGCATGTAGTGCAAATTAGGGTGTATTAACTTTTTTTTATTTTATTTTATTTTTTTTTTTTTTAATTCAGAGATCACAAAGCTTTGGAGTTCAAGACACCCTTATTCATAGCCTTTGTGGCAGCCTTAACCTGAAATGAAGAGACATTAAGGGCCTCTGAAGCTGACCTAAGTAAACTAACTCAGTATGTCTGATAAGAATTAAAGGTGAACATTTGCTAGAAACAAAAATAAATAAATAAAAATCTCATGTTTCTAATTTTATACCAGCAGTTCATACAGTATGTATAATATTTAAACATGCTCTAATTCTTATGTGTCAAAACAATCATGTTCATTAATATTTCCATTGTGCCTGTACTACTTTTGGTATACGATTTTATAAGAAGCATTCCCTAGCTACTTCTCATCGAGGAAAGCAAGAGAAATGAGAATCAAAAATTACAACCATATCCAAATTACATATTGACACAATCAGTGCTTAACTAAACTTGTTTAGAGACCTGAAGAGGACCAAAAAAATAAATAAATCCAGGAACCTTGTAAAATACTGCTGATCTTGGAAATCATTTTCCACCAGGGAGAGAATCCATTTGCCCTAAGAGAACTTTTTTCTTTCTCTCCCTCTTGAAAACATATTCCTCACCCCATCACAGTCATGGCAAAATGCAGTTTCTAATGTTTCAATAAAGTAAAGAGAAATTTTGTAAGCTTTTTGTTCTCTTTAAAGAAATTTCTCTGTACTCCCCAGTTATGTTAAAACATGATATTCAGATAGAAAAGACAATACAGTAAATCTGAGAAAGGAAAAAAATGCAGAGCACTTTGATGAGTGTTAGCTATTTTCTAAGGAATTTATCGGGCTTGCTTAAAACTTTTATAAACTAGCTGACAATACTTCTCTTCAGACTGGCTGCAGTTATTTGAGAGGTCTTAAATATCATTCATCTCTATAACCTCATTGGCAGTAAGCATTAAAATTAGGGAACGATGGTTGAAGCAAAATTGGAGTAAAATCTATATCATTTCAGCTACACTTGTGAACGGTCATTAGAACAAACCCATCGATACAAGATGCAAGTGAAAAGAGTTACCGTAGTCAAGGACCAAAGGCACTTTAAATTGTTGGGCTGTATTTCTTGCATGCCCTGGGGAAAAGAAGTTAAATCAGTATGCAAAGTCCCTTGGCACTCCTAATGCAAAATCTCAGGAGCACTGGTATGAATTATTGAAACAATTGTTTTCAATGAAAAAGTGTTTTCATTTACATACTGGATAAGAGCATGGGAACAACACTATGCAATTGACTGCAAGTAGGAGAGCAAGAGATCTGAGAATTTTGGGGGGAAGCTTCTTTTTTTGGGAAGCTTCTACTCTGCTGGAAACATCTCTGCAGCCTAGAAAGAAACACACTCTGGAAAGCATACAAAACTTAGATAAACTCCATGAAAGCACTGGATATTTGGGGCTTTGTTTTTTCCCTCCCTGCTGTTTTTCCTCCCCCTGGGCTTCTAGTTGTTGGTTTTCAAAATCTGTGGAATAAAGCACCAACTACTTCCTGTCTTCAGCCCTTGACATTCAAATAGCTGAGCCAAAAACCTCAGAAGAATAGACAAAACATACAAACTTCTCAGTCCTGGCCTGACTCAGATTCCTAATGAAACTGACACAGGGGTGGCACAGGTTTATCTGATTCTCTGCCTCTCTACTGCATTCTTTGGTGGGAAGCCCTAGCAGCTGGTGTGTAAGGTACAGACTTCTGAGGCAGCTTAAGATGGAGGGTTACCAGGATGTTTTCTGTTTCTAGGAAGTTTTATACTCGCTCCTTCTTCCTAGGGGTTTTCAGTTGTTCTTTCTTTAATCTACAATGAAAATCATCTAGAGGGCTTTTTTTTTTTCTTTTTTTTCTTTTTTTTCTATGTATTAAAAAAAAAAAACAAAAAAAAAAAAAACAGAGGCATGACCTTCACTTGCGGGGGGTTGTTACACACATTCAGGCAGCTCTGATCATATTTCACTACCCTGGAAGTGATTGTGATGTCCAGAACACTGAATTATGTCACTAATTAAGGAATCGGGCAGGAGGTAGCTGATTATAAGGGAGAGAGAATCTGTACTTACACAAAAGTATTTTCATAATCAGTGATGATAGAAAGGGAAATAAAGAAAAATTACCTTGTGCTTAATACAAGTGTTCTGGTATATTGTTTTTAGATATTGCTCTCTATATAGAAAATGCTATTTAGCTTCAGTGGCCAGCTAAAAGCAAATCACAGGTTTTAATAACCTTGTTTTGTATGAAGAAAAAAGACACAGAAGGGTTTTGTTTTGAGTAGCAAACTTTCATAATTTTAATTTCTCTCAAAGAACATATGAGAAAAATGCATGATAAGTGCCATAATCCATTTAAATTCTCTTTTTTTTCATGTTGATTTTACCTGAAATGCAGTGTGCAACATGCAGGAGCAAGAATACCATTTACTAGAGGATCAGAGATTAGCTCATTAATAGGTTCAAGCAACTGGCCATGCATCAGCATAACATTAGAGGCTAACTGATTTCCCTCCTCTATAAGCCACTTACACAACTGAGCATTTGCAAATCATCTCAAGATACATGTCAGAGAGAGAGAGATGACAGTGTTAAAGAAACACATTTTTCATTTATTCTATTAGTAATACACACTACTGAATATGTTATAGTGCAGATAATAAAAGAGACATATTTTTAAAGCAGTTTGGCAAGCCAGAACACACATTGCCTAGAATTTGTTTTTTTTTCCTGTAAGACACTATTCAAGCAACATTTCACTGAACAACAACATAGGATTTGGTGAAATTATGGTTTTGCCAAATTCCCAGCATACTTGTATGTGGATTTTCAAAGAGGTATTTGATTTTTTTTCTTAGCCATATAAAAAGAAAAGAACTATAACAACAACCACATAATAATAAAAACCTTAATTGATGTTAAGCAAAACAGCCAAAGATAGGCAAGTGAGTAAATTCCTGACTAGATCAGAGCCTTAAAATGAGGAAATTACAGAGGTTATGCAAACCAGTCACTGATGTGCCTTCTTAACCCAAATGCCAGAAGGGTCACTGTGTAATATGCACAGATGCCAGGTAGAATTTGTAAATGGTCACTAGGTATACCTCACAAGTGCACAAAACATTCATGATTTGAAATATAGAGAAGTGGTTAGGTTACAGATGTTTCCTGTCTCTCCCTGTATTTTTGCTTCAATTAAAGGCAAGATTACCCTAAGACCGCTGCAGCAATCTTTCATTCCCATATGAATGAAAATATCACTTGTCAGCCATCCTTCAGAAAACTGAATTGCAAAATGACCCTAAAAACAATACTGACTGGCCCTTTATCAGCTGCTCACAGAAAAAGAAGTCCATGAGTGTAGCCTTCAAGAGGTGAAAGTAGGCAACATCAAAAACCATCAGCAACAAGCGTCTGAAATTTTAAGTACTTGATTATTCTAGTAGCAAGAAACAAGCCAACAAAATTGGTACATTAACTAAGATAACAACCTGAGACGACACCAACACCACATCCCATAATGAGAGCGTAGAACAGCTCTGAATGTTAAATTTTAAACAAATCAATTCCAGCTGTTCTTACACCAAAAATAAACTGGTTAACTAGTGTATTTGTTAAGTCATAATCAATGGGTAGTTCTCGCAGTTTTCAAGGACTACACACACATTGCTACAGGACACCTAAATAATCTGTGAAAAAGGATTCATGGGAAGTCTAAATTTACATTTCCATGGAAACTTTTACTAGGAAAATGTTAGAAATTTACATTTTCAAAATGAAAGTCCTAATTCTCTTTTACAGGCACTTCAAATTTGAAGTCTCATTCTGAGAAAAAGAGCATGCCACATTACCAGATTATTAATATTGAATAATTTCTCAGCTGGGTTTCAACACGTTGTTTTTTTTTTTTTTTGGGGGGGGGGGTCTTTTGCTTTAGTCCCCTTCAGAAACATCCATTCCACTATTTTTGTCTTTTCACTTGGAAGACATGGAGCTCTGGAGAGGTAGACTGCAGGAAAAGTCTTTGATATCTTTGTGCTATCACCTGCAGTGTGCATCAGCAGGGAGCGAGAGCACACAGCAGTGTGAAAGCCAGCTTGTAACTCTGAAAACCCACTGCCAAAACACCACAGCAAGAGAGAGAGAGACAGCAACTTGGCTCGAAGTGTGGCTCTAGCACTAATGTGGCAGAAATCCCAATGCTTAGCAGACCTGAGGTGGGGAAGATCTCAGCTGACAGGCTCCCCATGCAAGCTAGTCTCATTCACTCTCTATTCTATTTTTTTTTTTTTTTTTTTATGTTTACACTCTAAAGGTTACTCTCTAGCTATACTGCTCTATAAATGAGACAAAACTGCATTGAATCATTAAGCATCTTCATAGCTTTTATTTTCATTTAAGCTTATTTTCTCTTTTCATTACAAGACCATTTTGCCTCAGGAAATTTTCTTTTTCCATCTACATTCTCAAGCAACAAAGCCTATTTTTGCAAGGCTAAAAAGTAATATTCATCCATTTTTAAATACTGATTTATTGACTATAGAGTTGGGCTGTTTTTATTCCTTCTATCCCCCCACTACCACAAATATAACCTGAGCAGCTGCAGATGAATTAAAAAATAATTAAATTGTTTTTAGAAAGAAAGAATTGAGTAGGATAGTAAAAAGAACTTTATATTTCTCCCTTCAGTGTCACTAGTTATCAATATACAGCTGCTCTCTCATGTAAAAAAAAATGAAAAATTGAACTTAAAAAGTAACTGATGAAAGTTAAAAGTACACCCTGAAGAAATCTAATACTGAACACATATTTAAATCATTTTTCCATAGATATCCATAATAAAGCATTTGATCATGTTTACTAATTTAGGAATAAGTGTGCACATTAACAAAAAAGAACTGTGATTGCTAGATTGCTAAATTCTACATAGCAGAATATGCAGGCATTCTTTCACCAGTCAAGTACATGATTTTTCTTCACATTACAGCAAAGTATTCATGGACTTCAGTGGGGATGATGATACACCTCTTGTGGTATTTATTCTTAATGAGATTACACTAATCAAGCTTAAATTACCACATAATACACGTTTATGCAGAATATTCTGCATGCATATACATGCAGAATTAGTGTGGATGTACACATATGCAGGCTGGTGAAAGTATTACTAATCCCAGGAATAATGAGCATGTATTAGAAAGCTCTTACCATTAAGAAAATTGGTATCAAGAATTCTGCAAACATGCCAGGAGATAAAAGTCAACACATTAGAGCGGTCTGTTTCAGGGACAAATAAAGTATGCTATTATCTCATATACTATGGAATGCACAGAACTACAAACAGAAGTGTTTCAATTCAATACAATATGAAATAATTCAAAATAAAATGAAAATTGTCTGAAAACAAACCATCAAAATTACACAGCAGAGTTGTTAATTATGATTATTTATGATCATTCAGAACTGGCATCATTATGATAGTTTTCCTTCCAAATTTCTCTAAGATGAATCACTCCACAGCAACTCAAAGATCTATAGGAATGACAGCAGCAGTTCACGGCTCTAAAAGGTGCCTTACCTAAGTCTGATGTTACTATTATTATAACCAAGAGAGCAAGGTTTAATTTATTCAAAAATTTAAAGTAGGCAATTGATGACGGACATCTCTAGGAGTATCATCAGGCTAGTAAACAAAATATTTGCAACCACTGAACAGTTCTCCACTGTGAGCAATCAGCAATCTACTGATCTTAAAAAACAGCCATCACCAAAGTCATGAGAGTAATCCATTCAGCCCATTGCTATCTGCTACACTGAATATTTCATCAGAAATGACAAGACTTTTTCCTTCTCCCTCCCTCCCAACCCTGCTTTTTATATTTGCTCACTTGACAACTTGTCACTGCCACATCACTGCCACGCTGGCTGTCCTTGAAACCTGACCTCTGTAGCTTTTTGCGCCCAGTGGTCATGCCGTCCCTGTCTCACTCCAACCATTTCTGACAGGAGACATGCTGATCTCAACAGCAAGTCCTGGCACCTGGGACACACTGGGATTACACAGGTAAATCAGGATATTCCATGTTGTCTCCTAGCTAACAACAGAAGGAAAAATATGACATCTTGAACAACAGATCCTACATTCGCATATTCAAAAGATTCATCATGCTTTTACAAGAAGATGGGCAAGATTGTTTCTCCTTGCTCTGAGAGGGCAAATCATATATACAAATAAAAAAAAAAAAAGGAGAGGATACTTTGTTTTGATTTTAATTTTGGCAGAATTAAAGTGTCTGTTGTTGAGGAAGCTGTCAGATAAAATAACTGATTAAAAATAAAGAAGGTGAAAAGAAGGACTCGTTCATCAGTCTAAAACAATTTCTATTATGTCTTTTATTAGAAGCATCTGAGTTTATTTAGCTCTCTTGTGAACCATGTGTGCCTAATAACAGGTACAATTTGATTCCACAACAGTACAACCTACTTAAAAGAAGGTGTATTTGTAAAGAAAGGAAAGGTTTCCCTGTAAAATGGCATGTTTTTAAGTTTTTTTGAAATGTCTGTGTAGAGAAGAACGTGAAGTATTTTGACTGAAATAAACGCTTTCATGGAAAACAGTGAACCCTGGAGATTATGCCGATTCTTGAAGAACTTCATACTGTTTTAAGCAGGTGACAGTAATGTCATCGCCTGAGCTTTTTGCCTTCCACACTTGCACAACAAAAAAAAAGTTTTAAATTGGACAGAAAAGCTCAGAACCACCCATGCAGACAACACCTTAGCAGAGCCTACAATTAACGTGCATCAAAAGCAGGTTATTGTTACCTTAAGGCCGATACTGCCTTTCACTATGAAAAAGCAGCAGTCACACTATGCCTAAACTGAAAACAAACAAACAAACAAACAGTTGGCATTTAATATATTTTCCTTGCAAGTATTTTAAACATCTTACACCACTACCTATGTCACAACCAAACCAGACCAGGCAACTTGGATATTCCCTACACATTAGCACCGTTAATTGTTCCACAGGATATCATACAGAGCATATGAAATGATGAGTAATTTTTTCTTTTTCTTTTTTTTTTTTTTAACAAGAAGATACTTGTAAGGACAGCATTTAAATACATTTTTCTGTACATTTTCAGTGATCCATTTCTCAGTTATCTTTTGCCCTTCATAAATACCTCTAGAAAGACCCTGGATTTCTTTAAATCATTTGTTCCTAAAATAATTCATGCCCTAAGAACATGACATCATGTTTGGTGATGTCTCAAAGGCTAATAGTAGCTAGCGAACCACATTTTAGATTCAATATTCTTTAAAAAATAAAAATAATATAAAAAAATCCAAAATAAATGTACTAACACGCACGTGCTTTTTCAAAAATATGTGTTATATTAATTATGACAGATCAAAATCATGGACTTCTGTTTGAATAAGAATCTTAATGCACATGGGCTACACAGCATTCCCTCTCTATGTCTCACACTAACAATTACTATGTATTCATAAGTTTAACAGCCTATTCAAATTAAAATATCCAACATTAGCTCCTCTGTGAGTTGTATGCATTCAAGACGGAATAGACCCTTTAGACACTGTTCACTGAAGAAAAGAAATAGGAAAAGAAAAAAAAAATTACAGAAAGTATTTCATTCTGTCTTTTTATCTGTATATGCTTCAGGCAACTGAAAGTAAACTACACCCATTTTCACTTGTCACAGATCAACTACCTGGACACACAATCTTTTGCAAACATCACTTGTTTTAGTTAACCACTTCTCTATAGTTATAATCAAACAAACTTCAAAAACAGATCATTCCTTCCTATGCAGATGTAGAAAATAGTCTTTTTTTTTTTTTTTTTGGAAAAATTAATGCAACCATGAGCTTGAGTAGGAAAATTTATCACATCAACCACAAGTTCACAAGCTCAGGTGAGAACGAACATCCAGGTATTTCAAGCTACAAACCAGAGCACGCAAGTACACAGTTGCTCCACAACCCCAAGTCTGCATTCAGGGATGAGAACCAATAGAAGTCCCAAGCAAGTTCTTCCATGCAGTGAAACTTTCAGCCTCTGATCTTTCATGGAAGAAAATTTTGATTTTAAGACAATTCCATTGTTTTTTTCACTGCTTAATTAAAGGTGGCAACAGTTTGTAAGGTGGTTTATGAGTCCAAGAGAAATTTTAATTGTTGATGTTTGAGGTTATGAAACTGGAGAAGATGACATAACTGTGTTTATTTGTTGTTGTTTTCCTGTGAATGACACCCTGTCTAATTCTGACAAAGGAATCCCCTCCTTTACAGAGAGCTAATACAATTCAGGAGCAAAATTATATTAGCATACTGCATGCTGCTCTCAGTGAGCATGTTTTTAGTGATGAACTTTGTGAACTAGAGAGAGTTCACAGCAGGTAAGAACGTTCTAAAAGGGTCCAGGCATACCTTTGGCTGAGAAATGCTTTTTGAAAAGAGTTAACACCTACTGCAATCTGCTCCAGTGGAGAACTAAAAGAAAAACATGAAAACCTGTATTCTTTCAAAGCACATTTATCTGACCACTGATCAGGATAGCTTTAACAATCTTGCTTTAACTGCATCCTCTTGACTGTGAATTGGTAGTGAATTCACAGAGCAACAAAATTCTTGCAGAATTTTACCCCTTCTGCAAATACCCCAAGATGCAACTGAATAATCGGTGCAATGTAACTGATCAGCAACACTTAAGACAGTTGTGCTTGAAAACATATGTAACCAAGTAGCAGCAATGATGGCACTTTTCTTTCAGAGTAATTTATGACATTTGTCACTTCTGTTATTGAAGCCCATCTGTCTATCAGTGTGCTCCCTGAGCAAATGCAACTGAATGCTTTCATCACAGTGTATCATGTTCTGCAGCATGCCTGGGAAAGCACTACTGTCCCAGGCTCAGAGGTTTCCTCAAGTGCAACTTTCTCATTGCACTACTGGTGAATTTTTCCATTGGGCTTCTGTGCAGTCCAAAAGCACATTCTTTCTCTACAGATTTAAGAAAACATCCATGTTCTTTTGAAGTTCTTATGCTTGCATATAAAGTAGAATCTCCAGCCACTCACGTTCATGTGTTATGTGGATAAGGATGCAAACTCTAAACTTCTCTGTCCGGCACAGAGAGCATTTGTTACCACTTGACTCTACAAATTACAGGAGCAGAGACATGTATAATATCGTGTAAATAAAACCTAAGGAAGCTAAAGGCTCTAAAGAAAAAAATAAATAAATAAATCACCTTCCACTTCTAGGAACACACATTGTTAAAAATTTTATTTCCAAAAGTCATATTCCAAAAAAGCTAGCATAAATTATGCTCCAAAATATGATAACAAAAAGGATGTGGTTAAAATCAAAGTCTTCAAAATAGCCCAGCCTCTGCCAAAACAGCTGTGATAGATTTTTATTCTGCAGTAACAGGACCACAGATTTAAAATAAATAAATAAATAAATAAATAAATAAAAATCAACCTATATCTACCTATTTTTAACTGATCTAGCTGTCACGAAGTCAGCTGTAACACTGACCCAGGTCATTAGCCAAGAAAGAAGTGTCATTCATTAGAGCTAAAAATCCAAATGAGTATCATTAGGCTTAATAGCTTCAGATCCTTCTTACACTTCAGGAATATGTAACAACATTAAATTTAAAGGAAAAGGGAGTCCGAATTTTTCCAAACAGATTATATTTTCTAAATGTAGGAAGAATAATCACCAAGAGCTCTTAGCGAATGTGTGTCAGGAGTTGATGATAAGATTCTCAAAGCAGGATTCCTGAATATATCTGGGACTTGGCTTGCAGCACTCTCCGCTCTGTGTTTCTCTGTTTCCATAACAAACTTACATTTCTTCAGCTTTAATTAATGTTTGACATATTGAGTGCTGATCCCAGATCATAACCTTTCCATACCTTTACAAATGTTCGTTTCTTTTGCAGCAGATCATAAAGTTCAAGGGCATAAGTAGATGTACTGTGATTCAGCCATATGATTCATGTGAATTCTGCTTTGCTTAACAGAGTCAGGAAGCCCTCCCTTCCCCAGGAGAAAAAGAGTTCAATTCATAAAATACTAATAGCTTCATTATGCATTCTCAGAGGCTGAGCTACGCTGGGGAGTGGAGAACGGCAGAGCTGGCTCTGGAGAAAAATGGTCACATGTTTACAAGTCCAGCTTCAGTAACACTATGATGTCAGAGTAACAACTTCCATTTGGAGCAAGTGTGCGACTTTTTGCTTTCCTACATTTCAACTGAACATTTAACATAGGTGCACTACTACACAGACACTAAGCTGCATGCATGAAGTCTTTAAAAAACAATAGAGATTTGGACTGATGCATTCATCTCAACTTTAAAACCCACTGCTCTGGAGGTCCCAACAATAGCAGACTTTGTAGACAAGTCTTAATAGCCATGTTGAAGCAGAAGTATCTGCAGAAGGAGAATCTAACCAAACTGCTGACCTTTCCTTGGTGGTGCTATGGCAGTATAGCTACAGAAAGTCCAGCTACAAAACCTAAACCACCTCTCAGTGAAGATGCCAATTGAACGGTTTAGGTAGTGCTGCTTATCCAGTCCTTTTCTACTTTACCCTCTGATTCATATTTCCTCACTACCTACTTACATGTTTCTGTGAAGAAATCATATATTAGTTAATATATATTACAGTTCCACATTTCAAAATTTCTGCGTACATGATTTTGTATAAAGATGATATCCTCACAAAATGCTGGCCACTAGCGTAAGGCAAACCAGTTGAATCAGGTTCAGTTTAAGATTGAAATACCAAAACTTAGATCTCTCCATGTTCACTAGGTTTCTCCACAAATGCAAAGATCGAGCAAATGAAGCCTAAGAGCTAATGAGTTCATCAGGAATATGATACGTGCTGTAGGTTGAGCCACATCACCACATTCATTCCATTGACAGTACTGATTGCACTTCTATTAAAATAGGCTTAGACAATAACATGTAGACACCAGTATTTATGAATTCATATTCAAAGATGAACCTGAAACTCAAGTCCAAGACTATCTCCAGAGAGCTAAAGAGAAGGCATAATTCATTAGCAGAACTGGTAAAAGAACATGGGAGGAAAAAGAAAAAAAAGAAAAAAAAAAATCAGACAGAAGACTTGAATTTCAGAATTCATTCTTATAAATCATAAGTGCCTTAATTTACTAAATTAGCAGAATCCAACCAAGAACCCAAAAGAACAAACTGTTACAACATACAACAAAAGAAAACAGTTGACAAAGTCACTGTGATGCTGAGAATGCCTTTCTACAAATACCCTTTTTCTCTCAATGAGTTTTACAGAACAGTTACTTTTAGTCTGGTGCACGTGCATAGATTGAATTAGCAGTGAAGATATACAATCCAGATGCCAAACATCCTGCCGCTCTGCCTTAGTGATGGCACTTCTCATGATACCCCCCATGGTTTGCCTCTGCCATTCCTCTTCAGGTTTGCATCTGTTTTCCCCCAGGAAAAAAAGGAAAGCTTTTGGTGTACAAACACCCTTCTCGGAGCTTACAGTTTATGGTTCTCCTTGCAGCCATTTCCATGAGCATGCCAAATGGCCGCACCTTTCCTGCAGGTGGCAGCTTGAGCCCTTGTTGCAATACCTATCCATGGGATATGATCTAGCTGCCTTGCCCTGGGGCCCAGTAAACACTGGAAAACAGCTCCCAGGGAAGGAGCTGGAGGGAAAGCTCAGAGTGACAGATTTTAAATGCACTGAACAATCGTTCACATGCTGTATCCATGTCTTTGCAGGTGGTTATGAACATTGTGAGAGGAGGAAAAGATTCTCAGCAACTCTGCTTCTATAAACTAGAACCAGACTTCTCTGAAAAGGAATTCTCAGAATCTGTTGAGCTTGAAAAATATATTTTTGGACACAATCCAAAGTACACCTAAGTCAATGGAAAGACTGTACATAAAGAGAAACCAATTATTGTCCAGGAAAATCTATTTTCAAAGTGGAAATGTTTCCACAAAGGAGGACTAAGAGACCCCCAACTTCTTTCATCCACTTCAAACATACTGATGAGAGAAAGTAGGAAGACACTATTTACCACCAGGAGGTAGGGGCACTGTTCAGACTCATGCTTAAGGTCACATCCCACCAATATTATCAATACTTATTTTAGTTTATTTATACCCTCGTAGTCAAAGTTTATTCCACATGTTTAACAAGCAAAGTATCAGACTAGAAGGAAGAAATTTCATTTTAGATTATTATTTCTATATAAAATTTTTACAATGCACTAAATGCAAAGAATCTTAAAAAAAAATGCATGCAGCAATTTATTGTACGTCTGTACCCATGAGTGAATTATTATTTTTAATAGATGAACAATCATGACAGGGTGTTAATAATACTAAATTTAATTTGTCTATTTTAACTCATAACCACCTTTTATTGGAACCTATTAAAAATCTATGTCAATCCATGTAAATGGCTGCATTAAAAGCACATATGCACAATGCAACTCAGAATATTCAAACTCTAAACTATGTGCACATATGTCTGTATGCTTATTTTCACTATTCTGCACCAAGTGTAAAATTAACTAGAAGATACATCTGCACTGACTTTAATCTATTTCATCTTATGCTGATCAGTTGCTAAGAATAGTCCACCATACAGATTTATCACATTAATAGTTCTGAAATTACTCATTATAATTAAGTATATTGTTCTTAAACTCTTTAGAGATTATTGAAATACTTTTGCTGCTGCTTAAAGGAAATAAATACTGAGGGAAGTTCTTCAGAAGAAAAACTTGTCTACTAATGATCTTTTATTTCTTCTAAGCTTTCCTGTCCTTCCCTTTGTCTTGCCTTGAATTGACGTTATGCTATGTTTTAGAAACTTAACACAACAAAAAATAAATAAAAAATTCCACAACCTTCATAAATTTTTGAACAGTGACTTACAGTGTGTCAAGTTACCAGTGATCTTTGAACAATTCTTGTTTGCATGTGTAGCAATCCCAAACGTCACACGATGTACTTCTGTACCTCAGATTGCCATGTCACAAGTGCTGCAAGTATATAGGATTTCTACAAAGGTTTGCCAAGTGTTGTGGAGGAACTCAAGAGTGTGTGGTCCCACAGGACAAAACATACAAAAGAAACATATATTTTCATGGTTTATCATCAAACACATGAGGGAGGCCTGACTGAACCAAGAAAACCTTTTAGAAATTGTAAAATCCAACAGTACTAGATCTCAGCATGGAGTGCACTCCCCTGCCTCCCTTTGCTGCCCTTTTTTTTTTTTTTTTTTTTTTTTTTTTTAATAGTGAACAGCACTGGCTTGACATCCCATTGGGCTGGTGCGTCATGTCCCTTTTTGTCAGCCTGTCACATCACACAGTGTAATGTGGCATTTCTGTGTAACGGACTGAGACACGTCATGCCAATGACATGTCAAGCTTGTGCATTTCAAAAAGACACAGTTCAATGAAAAACATGGTTTTCTAACTGCCCTGGAGGTTTTAAACCTTAGGAAAAATAAAAAAAAAGCCTTTCTTCTCCAGTGATTTTGCCACTGAAAAGCACATGTTTTTTGGTGTTACCCATGTGTAGAAGCAGGTAGCTGCTATCTGAATATTTGGACATCTTTATTAACTGAATTTTAAAATGCTGATCTAGTTGGATAATTAGGAAAGGTCCAGAGCACACTTGTACTCACTGAGCCAATACTTCTGTTTATTTCCAGTACAGTACATACATAGTGATAAAACTTATGCCATTTAATGATAAGCCACATCTAAATATCCAATTTCCACAACACTCAATATAATTTCATCCCTAATACTTGTTATGTATATATATATGCCCTTGGTGACTATAACAGTATATTATGCCTCTGCTTGGAGAGCAGACAGTAGGCAGGGCACTGAGAGTTTTAGCCTTGCCTACCCTCTTTGCCGGTTCTAGATTTAAAAACAAAAAAATATACAGAATCTATCAGCAACATTAAGCACCTTACATTTTTTTTCAAAGCCTGCTTTGTCAACAGTTTTAAAAATACTTAAAACTGCAAAATGAGTCAGCTAAGAACATCTTTCTCCCCTCCGTAGTGCTATTACTTATTCTTCATAATTCCTAAATGCTTAAGGAAAACGTCTTTTTACTGTGTCCCAAAATGCATTTATTTTGCTAACATCTATTTTGGACCTTATTCATAACATGAAGCAATTAAGAGCTTAATATAAAAACTATCATGTTAACTTCTCACTAAAGCAAACGTGCTTTTAAAGGAAGTTTTAAAACCAGCTACTTTGCTGATTTTAAAAGCAGTAATGCTTACTCAAATGGACTGCTTTCAAATCATATAGATGTCACATAAACCCACCACTGTAAACTGAATGAAGAAACGGAAGCCACTAATACTTCTTGTAGAAAACCAGCAAAATGTGCTCCTGTGCAGATATCCATGTTATCTTAGATTTAGTGTGCACCAAAGTCATATTGTGGGTAAGTTAGTATCATTTTGAGGTTGAAGACCACAAAGAGTAATTTGATGAAATATAAATATGCAAGTACAGATGCATAATCTCTACTCAGCACTAGTACTGCACTTCACCTGCACAGCCAGCAGTGTTTGCAGCTTGCACATCTGCAGACAGCTTGACATAATAACAGAGAAATCAAGATACCTCGTTTTTCCTCAGCACAACTTTTTCCATTGCCTCTAAATGGAAAATATATATGATTATCAAAATTCATTTATACATAAATTACTTTGTCTACATCAAAAACCAGGTCCATAAGGAAATGTGTATTTCCTTCGAGAAAATCCAAACCCTAAAAAATGGTGCAACTTCTGCAGTATTATCCTGTCTTATTCTTCCACTCTAGCTTTAACTATTTTACTGCCATCAGCAATGAACCCATTTACACACCTAGTGTTCAAAGATACTGTACAGAGATGGAAGCCTTAGCTTACATGTGTGCAAAAGATTTGAGCTGATAGGTATTCACTGTAGTTTTAGAAGACTAGAGACAACAAAATCTACACATACCTATACATCAGCTAGCTCTGTTACCTGTATGCCAGGACTGGTTTACAAAACATTAAAATATTTCATCTGCTCTGCTGGGGGTGGGGGAACACTACCTTTATGATTAAAAAAAAAAAAAAAGATTGTCAGGTATTTCCTCTGGATAACTGGTTAGTTACAGGCTAATACTAACTCTCAGACAATAACAGTTTTATTCCAGAATCCACAACTGTTCTCAGCAGAACTTACTTAAAAATTAGATTTGTTACACAGCTTCCATAGCTTTGCAAATCTTAAAGGTAAGACACAAAGATCTTGGCCTTTGGAATAGCTATTTTACAAAGAAACTTTTTTTTCCTTTTCTTTCTTTTTTTTTTTTTTTTCTAACAGTGAGACTGGTTGAAAATGCAGAAACAAGATAGATAATAAAAATAAAAGCACAGCGCTTTTCATTTTAAAGCAGCTTTATATGATAAAGTACTTTTCTGTTAATAACAAAAACATTATAGAGGTTCATAATTATATTCAGTCACAATGCCATTAGCACAATACAGTGCTAATAATGGTGAGCTAGGAGCTGCGCTCGGTGGTGCATATGTGACACACTTCAGAAGAGATCAGTAGCAGCTGATTGGCACCTGGCCTGGGATTCCCTTCCCACAATGCAGCTCCCCCTTTCTGCAGAACTCTTACTCAAAACAGAGGCTTTCCCTTCTCCCATCAGCCAGCCTCTGTGTATCAAGAGCCACAGAGGATTCCCTTCCTGGAGCTCCCATTTGTCTCCCCCATCAGGAAGATGGAAGTAACAAGCAATCCTCATTTTGTCTCAGCTAGCACCCAGTTCCTTCTCCTTCCCTTCCATGAGCTTTTAATAGGCAATTTCTGTATTTACCATTCTCTTCTCAGTTTCACAGATGCCATTTAACACTTAATAAGTACCTTATTCTCTTTTGAAAACTGCCTTAATAATATTAGCACCAGTTTGGTTGCAGCTTCTTTATAGCACAAAAGCTGGTACATCTCTTTTGATTCTCTTACCTGGCTTCATCCCTAAGACCAGTTTCCTAAACAACTTCAATCTCAAGGAGACCTCAGCCTCTGTTCAAGTGTCATGGGATTTTCCAAGCCACAGACATTCTTGTACAAGCCTCAGCCCAATTCAATTCTTATACTGTTGTTAATAAAATCTGCAGCCTTTCTTTGGTCATAAACTACTTGATAGAGGCTTTTTTTTTTTTTTTTTTTTTGCCTTTGGTGTTGAGATAGATATAGTTATTTTAGTATGATAGGAGCACAAATACAAATCTAAAACAGAAAATCCTCAATCTTGTTCCTGAAGCTGAGAAACCATTAACCTTTCCTCCTCTCCTCCCCCAAATGCCAATTTGTATATAAAAACAACCTGCAGGACTTAGACCTTGGGTGGCAGTTTTAAGTCTAAAATCAATTTTTGAGTTATAAACCCTCTGAAAGTAGGGGGCTTATAATGGAACCACTGACAGACCCTTAACTATAGCTGCGCTATAGCAGGCACCACTATAATATATGAATAAAACTAAATTACATCACTTGTCATCATTAAGAAAAATTTTCATTTCAGTTCTTCATTTGAAAAGCACTGTAGTTAATGAATGATTACTGAGCCATGACACCTAAATGACTAAAATACAGGAATTATACTGAGGTCAACTCAAGTATTTTTTAAACCATGAAATTAAGGGATCTATTCGCTTTGGTATAGGATACCAGTCCTGGTTATTATGTTCCCTTGCAACACTGACTTTGAGCATAAGGGAATGGTATGTATTTCTATATTGGAGATTAAGGTCCCATGCAAATTTAAGAGCTGAACTGATTGCTGATTGCCCAAGAGTGAGGAAGCATGGGATTCTTTCCTATGTTCATACATGTTTCCTTCAAGCACCTGTTTTCTTTATGCTCTTCTACACGTAACTAACTTGAAAACAAATAATATTTTATGGCAATAGAAGGCAGAAATCTTGTTCTTGAAAAAACATATTTAATTATTCAACAGAAAGCCCAGTAACTTAAATTTAGTAACCCACATTTAAGTATACCAGAACTTTTCAGCTAAGGCACTTAAAAAGACTTTAAGGTGAGCTGGGAGTACTGTACTATCATGCAATGCTTTGACAATGCCCTTACCATATCCTCTATGTTTTGATCTTATATTAAGAATGGGAAAGCCTTACCTTCCACGTCTTCAGACTTTTGAAAGAAAATACAAAGAACCAACTGTAAATAAAATAAAATAAAATAAAATAAAATAAAATAAAATAAAATAAAATAAAATAAAATAAAATAAAATAAAATAAAATAAAATAAAATAAAATAAAATAAAATAAAATAAAATAAAATAAAATAAAATAAAATAAAATAAAATAAAATTGTTTGCATATGCATTATTTCCTTAAATTGAAGCCATTTTATATTTCCTTTTAACTAGGAAAATTGAGAGACACACTCATGAAAGACAAAATAATTTCAATTGCTCAGACAATATAAAGAAATTAAAAGGAGCACAGTAAAGATATGAAACAGAAAAAGGAGGCAAATTTTATCACTGCCATCCAAAGATTCCAACTCTGTGATAGTGCACTTACTCTGCTCATGTTCTCACTGCACTGAGTCTGAGCACTGCTGATCATGAAGATTAATCTAACGCCTGAAAAAATGCCAAAATCAAGAAAAAAAAGCATGCAGGGTCTATGATTAGAACACACATCCGAGATTCTAGCTTTATGGATATATAAAGTAGTATCATGCCACTTAGTGTCACCATCCTTACATACTTGCATTTTAAATGAGCTTACATCGGGTTAGTAAAGATGACTAAGTAACTTCAGGATCTCAAAAGATTACAGCACAAGCATTATTAATTATTTTAACCTTAAAAAAAAAAAATCACACTGAAACACACTTGCACTTATTCAATTGTTTTCATATCAAATTTCATATACACACATTTTCCAGTGCATACTCCCCAAATGCTACTTTAAGTGTATGTTGCTTCCCAGTCTGCAAAACTGTTACTACTTTTTGGAGACAAAAGTAGAAGTAGTAGTGAAGGTTACGAAACTGAAAACATTGAATGTAAACTGCATGTTAATTGTCATCTAGCTGGTTCACTTGTATTGGTCATGCAGCTAGTGACAGTCATAGATGCTGATGGAGTCCGACCTATTTGAAGACGGTGGCATTTTGGAAAAAAAGAAACAAAAAACCACAAAGGCATAGAAGCTATCTCTGCAGTCTGTGGAGAAAGAAAAGGAGAGAGAGGGGCTTCTGACAGCTCAAGCAGAGGAGGAAAATTAGAAAGGAAAGCCAGTACCACTACCATATGTGCTCATAGCTCGTCAGGACAGCTGGCAAGAAACATTGCTCTTCTCTTACTTCCAGGGCTTTGATACATTTCTTTATATGGCTATCAATAATACTGAATGATTAATGCTAATGATTTATGTTAATTTCATTATAAGCTTTATTTGTTGCCCAATGTTGAATTAAGCCTGTCAAATCATCGTTTTCTACATTGTTACTGATTCTTAAAATGCAAAGCTAAACATAACATCTGATCATTAATATGTTAATGCACCTGTTTCATATATAAACAGGAAAACAAGAAAATGGCTATTTAAAGTTGATTCTGAGAACAGTAGTTCAGGGATCCTGTATGTACTTACTCCCAGTTACTTAAATACTTACAGGAAAAGAAAGGCAAAACAAAGATTGTTTTCTGATATCAGGTTGCATAACACCAGTCCTTAAACAGTAAATACTACATTACACACCCTTCAGTGAGCAAGCAAGCTCTCTGCTGAGACACCTGTTTTCCACCATTCTACATTAAGCTACCTCTGACTGTTCAAAACAAGTGGAAATATGACAAGAAGATGCACAGGATAGTATTTAACTATGCTAACCAGAAATACCTCCTCCAGCTCAGACCAACTTTCCTTTCATGTTTCTCTCCATTTTATGGAGAATAACTGTCAGTCTGTAACTTCTTATTCTCAGATTGGGTTTCTTGTTATCACCACCTTGGGTTGAAAGAAGGAAAAGGGAAGTTGTTGCTGTTCCAGAAATTCTAAGCCTATTCCCTGGCTTTCTTAAAATCCATTTCTGTTAATGCAGCTCATTTGAACCTAGAAAACCTAGAACCTAGAAAAAGATCCAGACAGAGACCCATACCAGATTACTTTCAAGCTGCAAAGCCACAACTGGACACCTTCCCACCCTGTAGGGTGGTGAGGATCCCTATATATAGGGACCCACCAGCTGTTGTTGACAGAGGACAGAAATGCTTCCAAATCCAAAAAAAAAAAAAAAAAAAAAAGAGAGAGAAAAAGAGACAGCAATATCAGCAATATTCACAAAAGGCTAAGAAACTCCTGGCACAGGAGGACCTGTCCCATGTGGCAAGAGGTACAGGAACAGGGTTTATGTATCCATCACCATACAGTCAGCATGTAATGTCTTAATTGAACCCCTAAGAAACCTTGAGAGGGCAGCAACCTTTAAGCAAACGCTGTCCTTTTTCTCACCGCATGCAATCAACTAAGTCACAAAACAGGGAGAGCAATGTCATTTTCCTGTTCGCTTATAAGGGTGTAAATATATTGGCCTCTTAATCTAGCAATGAGGAATTGGCAAGTCTTTTTACTTGTAAGTTTGCTTACAAATTTCCTTTTAAATTTAAAATTATAGTTTTTCTTATAACTGTACTCAAAAATCCACCCATAAATAACTTTGAAATAAAAACAAATATATTAAATACTTATAGTAGCTACAACTGTTTCTTCGAATTCAGTTTACAGAGCACACTGCCACATGCCTTTCACAAAGGGATTTATTTGGCCCTCTGAGGCTGGAAAGAGAAGATTTTGACTACTTCTACTATCCAAATGACAAAATGCCCTCTTTTTTTCTTTTTTTTTTTTTTCCTGAAGTGCATACAAAGTGCAAGACTTTAAGACTTCAGAATAATTTGAACATATATTATAAGCAAAAAGCATTTGAGAGAAAAGATGTGTGGTATCTTTTGCAAGTAATTCAGAATTTTGACTTATGTGCTACAAATTGAAATCTGAGCTCATGTAAAGTTAAAAACTCTTGCCTAAAGTTTCATTAGCCTTTCATTCTTCTCTGGATATTCTTGGTACAGCATATCTTCCATTAAATTCCCCATCGTTACCTCTTTTTTTGGAAGAGGGTAAGTTTTGGCGGAAGATGGAAGTGAACCCTCTAAGGGTTCTGTTTGATCCACCACAAAGAGAGACTGAGATAAAAGAATATAACTAGGATAACTACAATTTTATGAGACCCGAATGCTGTCAACTAAAAAGCCATGAAATGCAAATTATGTACATTGTATTCAAAAGACGTAATTACAACTTGAAAAATAATATATATAAACTATATTGAACAACTTGAAGTTCCTATTTTTCTCCCTTGGAATCTATTACTTGCAGATTTAAAACTACAGTATATAGGTTTTGTACCAAAAAGGAAATATTCTATTTGCTGTTCCTGCTTTTTATGATAGAACTATAGTTCTACCAGTTGGTCTGGGCTATACAGCTAACAAATGTCAAAACATATGGACCAAACCATTTATCAAATAATCTACTCCTTGAATAGATAGGCACTATCAGCAATCTGGTATTGATCTTTACAGGCTACTGCTATTGTTCATCTGAGCATCCAGAATGCCAGCAAGAATTAATGAAAGAAACAAAACAATGCATACTAAGCACACAGCACACACTTTCTTTTTTTTTTTTTTCTTTTCTTTTTTTTATGAAGTTTGATAAAATTTATGTAGTTATCAGAAATACATTGCTATAAACAAAGTATGCAGACAGGATGGGAGACATGATGGAAAAATCACTTCCCAAACATTAACTTCTGCAGACTTCCGGTATATTTACTTCTAGATCTCAACTACAAGTAGGTTACACTAATCTAGCATGATAAATTCTTTGCAGTGTGTTACACTGGCATTCACTATAGCTGAGACTAAGATGGCACTTTCATTAAAAGCTCCATTTCAGGACATGTTTAATGTCTTGGACATTTCAAATTACATCTGGCTGAATCTTGGCATACAGCTTGTCAGTCCAGATGCACGGTTTTTGTTTGCTTGTTTTTTTACAGAAAATTGTATAAATTGGTTGCGACATTCATGAGTTCCATTGTGATTAAAAATATTAAATGTTAGTATTTGGGAAAGAGCTTTTTTTTTTTTTTTTAAAAAAAAAAAGGAAAACACACACATTTAATTGCTCCTTTTTCATATTTGTCTGTGCACTTTCTCCTGTATTGCCTTCTGAAATGTCCACAAGTTCACCACATTACTCCTTCAAATTTCTCTATTTAATGTAAAGTATTTTGATTTCAATGACTAAGAGTTGAGATCATCAACCCACTATGCAAAAGTTTAAACATATGTGTTACAACCACTCTGCGTTCAGTGGCTCCTGTACAAGTAGCACAGTAGAGGAGATGTGATGGGAAAGCAAAGAAGCTATAACCAGATTTATAGCTAACAATTATATTTAGCAGATCTCCTTCTTAGCTAGCACAATGAAATACAACCACCCAAAGTAAATACAATATGCAAGAAATCCAGTCTTTTCTGCAGGGTTCAGAAAATAAGGTCCAGATCCCAAACCTCAGTTCTCCTCACTGCCTCCTGTCTTTCCACAGATATTTCTGAGGTACCCATCACAGTTACTTTACTACAAAGAAATATGAGGGAGGAGTACAAAGGAGCCACTGAGAAGCAAGAGGAGCAGCAAAGCAAACAAGCCTGGACTCAAAATCATTGTTCCGAACATTGTCAATACCACTTCCAGACTGGATGATGCTCTTTTCTAAGGTTCTGCTCAAGCAAGTAAGATCGTAACAGCACTGATCTTGTTGACATTTTATGTTGAAGAATCTGTCACACTTTTATTGTATACAAGCATTCCTCACCATGAGCTTCTAAGCTTGACAACCTCAATTCCACAATGCAGACATAAGTTCAGGAAATAGCTAGGTGTTCAGAAGAACTCTCCAATGTACAAGAAGTTAATATGAAGTCTAAAGGAATAAAACAAGATCTGATATTTCTATTCACATGGCCACTAACAATATTCTGAATATTACACATTTCTGAAACGCTTCCTATTAACTGACTACATCAGGAGACTCATGAGTTGCAAGTTTTACCCAAGTTTTGTTTAAAGATATTACTAATTTTCAGTTATTAGTATTAAATTTAAGTATGTCAGCATTTCCGTTATAAGCCCTATTCTCAAGGGTTTATAAAATTATTGGAAAAAACAATTATTCTGAGGTAGCACTCAATACTTACAGGTAAATTTTCAAAGTGCAGCGTGCAGTTTTAGCTCCTGATCTCTGAACAAAGTCAATAAGAAGCTGCAAAGAGGCACCAATGCTTTGAAATTTTACTTCAAAGTCTCACTCCAAGAACAAATTCTGTCACACAAACAAAACAAAACAAAAAAAATCAATTTGACCTCTTTAAATCTGAAAAATTCATGCACTGTAACTACTTTTTAATAAAGATTTTCAGTGTTACCTAAATCTGCCCAGATCATAAGCAACAGCTTTGGGGAAAAAAGAAGACGGAGTAGAGAGGATGTACGGTATCTGTAAAAGTAGACCTGTTGTTGTTTTAACCAAAAGCAAAACCAGCATAAATACTTACAAACATGTTTCCAGCCTGCTGTACATACAAAAATAAATAAATAAATAAATAAATAAGCGCATTTGTTCATGTATCAACATGACTGTAGTAAACTGTACTGATTAAATGCAACATCAATAATCAAGAAAGATGACCCTTCTCTATTACCAAGAACCAGGTAAATGACTAAATGACTCAAAACCAGTAAAATTATATACTGAAAGATCTGAAGGGGACTACATTGAATATAAAGATGACTGGTGATGTGGCATTGAAGGAAAAACGTAATTTTTCATTGATGTAAGGCAGCAGAGCTAGAAAGAACACAAACACAACAGTAGATCGATTAACCGTATGACAAGAAACAGTGTTTATATCCACTTACTAAACTGTTTTTGAATCTTTAGTACCAACATGCAGAATGATCCTTACATTATGTTGCCAAGGAAAACCTAAAATGCATTTATTTCATAATGTAGCTTTCTGCCATTATCATAATAGAGCCATC
Source organism: Aythya fuligula (assembly GCF_009819795.1). NCBI lineage: Eukaryota > Metazoa > Chordata > Aves > Anseriformes > Anatidae > Aythya > Aythya fuligula. Next base: position 398,384 of record NC_045570.1, on the reverse strand, counting down.
ACAGTTGTTGCAAACACTGTATGGCCTCAAACACCTAAGTCCAACTGTTAAATTGGACATTTTTTAAGAGGAGGACATTTTAAGCCTCCCTAGAGATTTGTGTTGCCTGGCAAACTGCCAGCAGGAACCATCTATTACTACAAAGCCTTGCCTACATGTGGGGGAGGAGGAAATGATCTCAGCTAACAAAGGGGACATATTTGGAACAATGACCAAAGAACATCTGCTTCAAAGCCATAAAAGTTAACACTGTACACTGACATAGCCTTGGGTGGGATTTAGGCTGAATTGATGAGGCTTAGGGAGCTCATGTTCATTCATGGCAAGTGTTTTTTTCTCTTCCCTGATATCAAATTACACTTTAAACTTTGTTTTTATGCTGAAGCCCATCCCACCTGCTCCCAACACTTAAACTTTGTGCACAGAGAGGCCAAGATTGCATTGCAAAAGGGAAATATAAGATAGTACAGCAACTGAGACTCAAATAAAAGCTCTATAAAATATTCCCTTCTTTCTTTAAATAGGAAGACTGCAATTGACAGTTGTTGCTGCTGTTGTTTTGTTATTTAATTATGGCCTTACTTATCAAACACTGCAACAAGTCAGGGACAGATGGACACTTTCTCCTTTGCTTTAGGGTGAAAATCAACAATAACATCCATACAACCTATACTGTAACATCCATGTTTAAGTCTTTATTTTAATATTTCATTAATAACATTGTGTGATATTTTAGTCACGTAGCCACTGTATTGATACTATCTTGTCAATTCCCCACTAACTCAAAAGAGCTCAGAATGACTAATCAAGAGTTAAATCTATTATATATCCATTTAATTTAAAGTAGCATTAATTTCATGAGGATTTGTTTATGTATCGAATCAAACTAAGAAGCACAGACACCTTTGTTTTGCTTGTCTCTTCATATCAAAAGAGCTTTTAGACAATCAAAAATATTTGTGGTGGATTAAAATATGGCACTTGCATTGATCAATGTTCTAGCTTTTCAGCATGTGTTGAAGTTTTACTCTTGGCTGTAGATGAGAAAATCCTGACAATAAATTCTCATCTGCATTAGCAATAAAAGTCTTGCTTTTAATTTCACATAAACAGTATTTGCACCAATATGCTGCCTGCACTGAATTTGCATAACCAATATTACAATATTTCTTAGCATTATTTGCATGAATAATTAAATGTGAAAGGTGTGCCTTGGCACATTACATTATCATATGCAGCTCACAAATAACTATATTAATGTTAACTGGTCAACAGTGCAACATCTTGACATTTACTAGGGGAAGAAGTAAATCAGTTACCAGTTGCATTAATAACAGTATCTTGAAAAAGCAAAAGCAAGAGTGAGGAATAGGCTTTATTTTGTTAAGGCATGAATATTGCTTTAGAATTTCATTGAAGTTGTTTTCCTTACTGTCAACATCTCAGTCCCAAGGGATGGCGGTTTGATACACGCGTTACAGATTCTTCTGCAACCTCGTAGCCTGATTAAATAAAGAGACTTTTTCATTTGTGTCTGCACAAGTTTTGTGTCACCTCTCACTAGTTGCCTCCCTATAGCTCAGCTGTATGCTCTGGATCAGAACTTCCTTCTCTATCAGTGTGATCCCAAGAGGAGCAGAGACACCCTCACAGGCCTTAGAGCTACAGAGCCCCATACCTACTAAGACAGCAGTATCTTATTGGCTGCTAACATATATATGCTCAAAAGCAGTGCATAAAAATTACACACACATTCCCTTGGTGTCCATACACAGTACCTATCTGGGAAAACACTAATATAATTGTTTCAAAAATAGTACCAGTGTCATAGGACATACATTTAGAACTTGGTGTATATCATTTTAGATTAATGTGACTGGTTATGACAACATCTAAAGCACAACTCTCATTTGTAAAACTACATAGTAAAATTATATAAATATGCTTGATATTAACTTGGGGTAAGGGACAAAGATGGCATGGTGTGGCTAAGTGCCTACTAAAGTAGACTTGGCAGTTTACTGTAGGAAAATATAAGCATCACTCTGATATTATACATTCAACCTTAGGAATGGAATGCAAACATCAATCCTAAACTCCTAAAGAGGGAGCAGCTGCTTTCAAGAGCACTGAGCTGGGAAAAAAAAATAAAAAAAATAAAAAAAAAAAAGGAAAAGGATAAAAAACATATACTCCACAATCTGCCTAGCTCAGATTACTTATCTGCATACTTTTATTATACTAATAACAGCAATAGGGGATAGACTTAGATGTGTTGACAATTGAAAAACAAAGAGTACTGGCTACAGAGCTATAGAGGGAAGAAAAAAAAAAAAAAAAGAAAAAAGAGTAAGACTGCTTTGTGTACATGATTTACTAACAGACAAAACTGGAATGAGACTTTTACAGTCTCATTACAGTCTCATTACAGCCTCATGGAGCTCTTCAGAACTACATAAGTCCTGAAGAGCTCCACCAGGAGCTCTGTCATGCTGCACACCTTATCACTACATTTTGCCATTCTTGTGAAAACTTCTCCACTTACTTTTCTTCATAAATCTCTCCAAGCCATGGTAAACTTTAGTGTGGTAGTACCTGAACAGCTTTGGTACTGATTTCTGCATTCTGAAGCCAGAGCCAATGCTTCTGTGTTTTTTCTGGGACTGCTAGAAATCAGTATTATTCATCTCCATATGCTGTACTGCCACATGGATCTTTCACAAAACCAACTGTACATGATGTAAATACAAAACATAATATTTTACATGTGTTCAGGTGGTGCAGAGACACATCGAGAGGTTCACGTGGGGATCACGTTTAGTTTTTTTCTTAGTTTTCAACTAAGCACTATGACTACACCCCCTTGAGTCCTACACATCCTAAAATGTCCTCACAAAAATTCTTACTTAGGTTCATCACTAACAGATGTGTGCTTCCAGGTATATGTATTCAAAACAACAGAAAGTAAAATGTTTTAAATATTTACATTTTAACTGAAATATCGTATTTCTTTGACCACCTTACCTTTACTTGTCACAGTCAAGAGAAAAAAAAAAAACAACACACCAGCAAAACTTTTCAGTGTATATCCTGAAGGTATATCCTGAGGTTTTACACTTCTCTGCTGTCAGGGGGTCCTTCTTTGTCTTTTAATCCTCCTTTATTCACAAAGACACTTAAAGAAGGGCAGCTGGCACATTGTACAACACTTCAGGCTGCATCAGCAAGTACCCATCATTGTCACCTACTGTGTTTTCTGTCTGATATTTTTTTTTTTAATTTAAGAAGTTACTGTAGATTTAGGTAATTAGAGAGTACTGCGCTGGTGTGATGAATAATCACCACACAATTTGTGTTATACCGAAAAAGTGAAGTCTCTTTCCTCCTTGCTTCTTAGGCTTTACAGAACAGCTGATGTGCTGCTTTTTATTCCAGATTTTACACTTGCAACGTCCTGGATCTAACTAATTTTATTCATATTTTTAATGTACCATTGGTAAACAGTACAAGTTCTTTCCTAAAAAAAAAAAAAAAAAAAAAAAAAAAAAAAAAAAAGTGAAAAACATGCAAGTGCTTATTTAAGAGAATTCTCAGTTTGAGACAACTTTGTTTTTGGAAAGTCTTCCACCTGTACTAATACAAATGCACACAAGATGTGCATTCTAAACTGACACACCCTGGTTCTGTAGAAAGTTTACACTGTTGATGGACCTTCACACAGTCATTTCTTTCAACGCCTGACTGAAAAATAACAGAAGCACGAAAGAATCACATGCTTCAAAGGTTGAGTACCTGCTTCTGTGGGTTTTGAATCTGAGCACTCCCAATCCACTATGACATCCCACTGGACCTGCTGCAGAATTTGGGCACATACTCTTCGCAGACAGCAAACGCTTTTTTCCTTTTAGGGAAAAAAAACATCGCTTGCCGAGGCGATCGGCTCCAGGGCAGACGCGTTCTGCAGCTGAGCGGGGGATCGAGACAAGCAGGGCTTTTTTTTCGGCATCGAGGCCACTCGAGGCAGCCGAGAGAGCCACCAGGGCCCGGCAACCCTCGCAAGGGAGGCTGACGAGGCATAGGCGGAGCCGGCAGCGCCCCTTCCCCGGCCGTTCAAAAGCGGCCCCTGGGAAGCGGGAGCGACAAGGGCGGGCAAGCAGGGCGTGGTGCGGCAGTTCGCGCAGGCGGGGCCGCTCTCTCGCGGCGGTCTCTCCCTTTGGTACTGCTAGCCTGCTTGCGAGAAACCTGGAAATGGTATCAACCAGGCAGAAAACCATGGCTTCTGCATCTCTTGCAGCCTCTCCAGCCACCGTCACCGATGTGGCTACTCAGACGGGGGGCTTGGGGAAACACAACACCATCCAGATCTTGGGCTGCAGGGTGTGCCCGAGTCTTCTGTTCATATCCAACGGTAGCAGCAAGGGGTATGCCCGTGGGAGGCGTGCCCAGGTTGAAGAGCTACTCAAGTAGTGGAGATTAAGGAGGAGGTGAGCAGGCTCAGGAGCATCAGGAAGTCAGAGAAGGAAATTGACTGGTGGAAGTGTACTCTACCCTCTCTGAGACAGACTCAGGAGCCTGCCGCAGCACAGGTGCCTCCTGCTGCACAGAAGACAAAAGTCCCCTCATCCCACCAGGCAGTAAGAGGGGACCTAGGCCACAGGGAGGAATGGAGGCAGGTTCCTGTTAGGGGTGGTAGGCAAGCCCTGTCCCTGCCCACCTCACCTTCCCATCTACCCTTATGTAACAGGTACGAGGCTCTAGAACACCATAGTCAGAACAGCGAAGTAGACGAAAGCACGTCTCATTTGGAGAGAGTGCCTAAGGCAAGGCAACCTACCCCCACATTGCTACATCATCTGTCAAGAAAGACAGAAGGGTTATTGTCATGGGGGTCTCCCTTTTGAAAGGGACAGAGGGCCTGATGTGCCGACCGGACCCAACCTATGGGGAAGTCTGTTGTCTCTCCAGGGCTCGGGTGAGAGACTTAGCTAAGAAAGTCAAGCACCTGGTACAGGCCCATGGACTACTACCCGCTACTGGTCTTTCAGGCTGGTAATGACAAGGTAGCAACAAGAAGTCTGAGAGCGATCAAAAGGGACTTTAGGGCTTTGGGATGACTACTTAAAGGATCTGCTACTTAAAGCACAGGTTGTGTTTGCCTCTGTCCTTCCGATAGGGGGGAATCGATACTGACAATTGGGCTCACCACATTAGCACGTGACTTTGGGACTGGTGCAACCGACAGAACTTCAGGTTTTTCGATCATGGGAAGGTCTACGTGACGCCAGGCCTGCTGTCACTGGACAGAATGCTCCTCTCTCAGAGATGGGTAAGGCTTTTGGCTCAGGAGTTGGCAGGAGCGATAGATAGGGCTTTAAACTAGAGTTGAAGAGGGAAGGGAACAAAATCAGGCACACCAGTAATGAGCTAAGGGCTGGTGTGCTAGAATCAGAGGGACTATGTGCCAGAGAGGTCCTTTGGTCAGCTCCACCAGGTGCTGTGTGTAGGGAGGCGCATTTGAAGTGCTTCTACACAAACGCACGCAGTATGAGGAATAAAATGGACGAGCTAGAAGTCTTGGCCCAATCCCACAGCTACAACATCATCGGCATACGCAAAACCTGGTGGGATGAGTACTGTGGCTGGTGTGCTGCAATAGATGGTTACAGGCTCTTCAGGAGCGACAGGCAGGGTAGGCAAGGTGGCGATGTATGTGAAACATGGGCTGGACTGCATGGAACTTCAAGTTGGGGATGGCAAAGTTGAGAGCCTCTGGGTAAGGATTAAAGGATGAACAAATAAAGAGGATGTTGTGGGAATCTATTACAGACCACCTAGCCAGGATGACAATGCCAATGAATTATTCTTTGCAGAACTAAGAGATGCCTCGAGGTCAACTCCTCTTGTCCTTATGGAAGATTTCTACTTGCCAGATGTCAACTGGGATCACCACACGGCTGACACGAGCAAGTCCAGGAAGTTCATAAAGCACCTAGATGATAGCACCTGCACCAAGAAGTTAAGGGAGCCAACTAGGAAAGGTGCCCTCCTTGATCTGTTGCTGGAGAACAGAAAGGGTCTTGTGGGAGACATGCCAATTGGCATACGTCTCGGTCACAGTGACCATGAAGTGGTTGAGTTTAGAATTTATGGTGACAGAAGGAAAACAGCCACCATAACTTCAGCCCTGGATATGGGGAAAGCAGACTTCAGGCTGCTCAGGGAACGAGTCAGCAAGGTCCCCTGGGAAGCTGCTTTTGAAGGCATTGGCATCCATCAGTGCTGGTCAATCTTTAAACACTGCCTCCTAAAAGCACAAGATAAGGTGATTCCAAAATATTGGAAGTCAGGCAGGTGGGACAGAAGGCTGGCCTGGCTGACCAGGGATCTTCTGCTGGAGTTTAGATGGAAAAAGAAAGTGTATGGCTGCTGGAAGGAGGGTCAGGCGATGAGGAAGGAATACAGGGATGCTGTTCGTGTTTGTAGGGAGAAAATTCATGGGGCCAAAGCCCAATTAGAGTTGAAGCTGGCCATGTCTGTGGGAGACAATAAAGGTTTCTTTAGATATGTTAACAGAAAAAGGAGAACCAAAGAAAACATAGGTCCAATACTTGACGAGGAAGGTCTCACAGACAATGATATAGGCAAAGCAGAGATGTTTAATACCTTCTTTACCTCTGTCTTCAACGCTGATGATGGGCTTCAGGACCCTGGGTGCCCTGAGCAGGAGGACCATGGCGGTGGGAAAGACAAACTCCCAACCAACCCTGAACGCGTGTGGGATTTGCTGCTCCATCTGGATCCATATAAGTCCATGGGTCCGGATGGGATCCATCCCAGGGTGCTTAAAGAGCTGGCTGATGTCATCGCGGGACCTCTCTCAATTATTTTTCAACAATCTTGGGAATCTGGAGAGGTCCCAGTAGACTAGAAGCTGACAAATGTGCCAATTTTCAAGAAGGGTAAGAAAGAATACCCTAGCAATTACAGGCCTATCAGTCTCATGTCAGTGCCTGGTAAAATTATGGAGAAGATGATTCTTGAAGTTACTGAGGCACACCTGGGGGACAATGCAGTCATTGGTCCCAGCTAACGTGGGTTCATGAGGGGTAGATCATGCCTAACAAATCTGATTTCCTTTTATGATAAGATCACCCATCTAGTTAACCAAAGGAAACCAGCTGATGTGATGTTTTAGGACTTCAGTAAGGCTTTTGAGACAGTTTCCCATAGTATCCTACTGGACAAATGTCCAGCATTCAACTTAACAAAAACGTCATACGATGGGTGAGCAATTGGCTGACAGGCAGGGCTCAAAGGGTTGTGGTTAATGGGGCCACATTTGGCTGGCGGAAGGTTACTAATGAGGTCCCTCAAGGCTTTTTCATAAAAGAAGGGAAGCAGAGTCCTTGCTAACAAAATACATGCATTAATTCTTTATCTGTAGGGTAGAAATGTGATTATATGGCCCTATAATTACAAAAAGAAGCTTTTTTTTTTTTTTTTTAATTTTAGTAAGGAGAAAGGCCTTTTCAGAAACAAATTGTGAATTCCAGATTTTTTTTTGTAATCACAAAGACATAACGAAGCATACAATTCTGGTTTTGGTTGTTGGGTTTGAGGATGGGGGTAGAGGCAGTATGTTTTGTTGTTGTCCTTTTCTTGAACCAAGAAAATTCACAGCGTCATTTGTTGAATCACAGGATACACGAGCCTAGACATGCAATAGGTCACAATAGGTCAAGTATTATTTTTATGTACAACTTGAACACTGTCCCTGCAGTAGCTCTGAATGACATGTGAAACAGTCCAGTAATGACTGTTATCACTTAATCTGGCATTCTTATATGAGATTCCCTTCAAAGCCTTTCCATGTGTTCTAATAGTCTAAAATATCTTCAAAATACTTTATTACTACTACAATAAGCAATTTCAGAACAAGAGAAAATTTTACTTTTAAGTTTGTATCAACTGATATACTGAAATAAATTTCAGAGTGCTAGAAAAGAGAAAAATCAGTAAATAATTAATCTTCCATAAAGAAAGAGATGAAAGGCAAGGCATTTAAATTTTACAACCTGGAGACTTACAGCTAGCAGAATTTACAAGACTAAAACAACATAGAGCAAGTTTTAGTTGGCCTTTTTTTTTTTTTTTAAGTACTTATTTATTTCAATGTACACACTTAGAAAATCTTTAAAGAAAATAAGAATTAAAAATTCCAGTCTTCTCCTGCCTCTCGGTTCATGTCAAATTCCACTAATAGAGGGAAAGTTGAATGTACTGTTCTTATATACCTGACCTCCAACTACATTTACTGCAGAACTTCTTGCAGAAATACAACTGATCGAAAGCTCTGATACCACTGATGCTATGGTCTCTTAGGCTCTTCCAATATTATTCATTTTTAAAGCACTCAGTCAAACACGATAACATATATCCCCCATTATTATTAAGTTCACTTACTCAGAGGAGTTATTCCCTATCCCCCCTACTGTCAGGCAGAGGGCACTTCTATCAAAGTGAAGAGCAATGCAGTCTACAGGTTCTCAGTGTACTGTTGCAAGGACAGAAACAGTAAGAAAACAATCAAGTTTACTTCACCTTCTTTTGAAGGCAGCATGAATTATAGCTATAGGCCATAAGCTTAAAACAATTGATACATGATTAGGTGAAAGAGGAGAAGATGTATTTTGCTGCATTTCTGAAGTGAGTCTGGTTTTTAAATTCTTTATACTTCAGTTCATATCAGAGCATCCTGACTGGCTCCAAACCCATAGTTGCCCTTGCTCCAGTGCAGCAGACTTCACAAACATGCTAGGTGGAGCCTTTGCACCATGCAAGTTCCTAAAAGATTTAAATTAATTATCTTCAGGTGAAATTTTTTAGTTAGCCTGAGTCCAGGTGCAGGCTAGTACACTGGGTGCATGCTTTGAACTAGATTTCTGTTATTGTTACTTTAAAAAAAAAAAAAATCAATTTAAGGAAAAAACTAGCACTGCACCGCTCTCCCTACTTTTCCTGCTGCTACAATTAGCTCTTTCGAAAGGCCCAAAATGACCTACAAACAGTTTGTTTATAGAATGTCACCAAGCAACAAAAACAGAAATGAAAAAATGGTTTGCTTTAATACCTACTTAAAAAGCATAAACAGACTCAAAATTTATCTTCAGTAACCTACAGTTGAGGATTTGTCTTATTTAAACACCTCTTATGATACAAACTCAAATATGAGCCCTCTGCATTAAAACATGCACACATTAGATACAGTCCAGAATACCTTTAGCTTTGGTGTTATTGGGAACTCTATATATGACAGAGAAAATCTACATGCCTTGCAGAGCAGAGTTCTTGAGATGCATCTGCTGTTATGACCCGGTAGAGATTGCTGAGCACCTTCAGTTCAGGGTTCAAGCAAAATGAGTCTGGGTAGCTCCACGTCCCTTCTCAGGGTCTCAGCATCTGATAGCCTCTTCCATTGCCTTCTGGTAGTTTATCAGTGCTTTTATCTTTTCCTCCCCTAATTTTGCTTTATCTATTTTTGATAATAGTGACTAGCACAGTATAACAGCATTGTATAAGCTTTTTACAGTGCCATGTTTTGCTTTACAGAGTGAGCATAAACGAGGAAACACTAAGTTAAACTCTGACAGCCAATGCTGGATGTATCAGCTTGGCCTATAAATAAGCACTGATCACCTCCATTTTATTGAACTCATTTTCCAGGCAAGCAAAGACCACAAGATTCCTCTGCAAATTTTCCCTTTACACTCTCCAGCAGTGCTGCTAGTGTCAGCTGCGACAGATTTATAGCCTATTCATTCATGGGAACAAAAACCCTGCCAGGGCTGGTCAGGCAACATGCAGTAGCAGTTAGTTCAGAAGATAACAGCTGCAATACCTCACTTCCTTATTCAGCACTCTATAGCATACTCTAGTTTGGAGATAATAAATGTGGTTTTGTTTTGTTTTGTTTTGTTTTTTCCTTGAGGAAAGGGTCCGCATTACAACAGTATGAAGTGGCACTGCAACACAGGGGGATTAATCAGTGTTTTCATTGTATTTATTCTTTCTCCAGCTTTATGGTTCTATAAGTGACACAAGAAAGTTACTCCTGACTGTTTTTATATACTGTCACTTCCAAGGATAGTCAAATATTTACATTTTGAATCTAGTGCCCATTTAATTTAAAAGGTTATTTTGAATTATATTGAGTACTGAGGTCCTACAGTATGAAGTGCTTTAATAGCAAGAGACCTTCACTTTTTGTCAGGATTAACCGGTTATTTTCCTCCTCTTGGAGTCAAAAAATGTGCTTAATCTGAAGCAACTGAACTATAGATTATAAAATTTCTAGATTCCTTTCACTGTTTTGAAAAAGTAAACTAAAATGTGTGACAGGTTAGTAAATATTGCTTAGTTGCAATGCAATGTGCTGTCAGAGAGAGGATGCCAGACTGAGACCCAAACTGCTCTTTTTGGTGGTGGTGCTTGGAGCCATCAATTTTGAAAGAGATGTTCTTACATAAAACATCTGTTTGGGTTACATGCTGGATTTTTTTTTTGTTTGTTTGTTTGTTTGTTTTTATAGCAATGCACAGTGTGCACAGTGGCCTCTTTGCAAACTGGGTAAGCCTTCAGCCTTTTCTCTAATGTTCAACTCTGTCTGCTGTAACTACATTTTCTGTTCTTCTGTGGCAACCTGTTACTTCTCCCATTGAAAATACACACAAATGTTACCCTGAGCTCTAACCACAGGCAGCAAAGTGGACTACGGCCAAGACATACCTATGTGCAACTAGTATGTATCTTCATGGTCCCTTTGAAGGAGAAACTGCAATGACTTGAAAAGTTAAATGAACTTTTAGCAACTTGTGATCTCCATCTTTTTCACCTCTCTCCACTGCAGGATAATACTGTCTTAATAAAGCCCTAAAGTGTTCCTTAAATTTACATTTTAAGCAATTTTTTTTCTAAGTATTTCTTAGGTTTTGTGCTGAAAGCTGAACATACTCTTTTTAGAACTCTTTAGTAAATCAGAACTGCTAATCCCACAGAATTTTGCAGCCTCAATCTTCTTTGAGAAACACTTTTTTTTTTTTTTTTTTTGTGCTTTCACCAGAAGAAAATGCATAGCAATTTGTAAAATAGTGGTGCAGACCACAAACATTTAGCATCTTGAATTTCTTATGAGTTTTTATTAAAGTCGTGATCTACTGCCCCAGGTTATTAAAGCAATTTTTAATTTGATCATATGTACATATATAGTATGGCATATTTAGAAGTAGATCTTTTTATAAAGGTGGGAAATATGAGAATAATAATAATAATAATAAAATCCTCTGAAGTAAGCAAACCATTAGCTAGTCTAATTAAAAATTAACTTATAAAGACAAGTCTCAGCTCTTTTTGCATACCAGAATATACAGCCATTTTACAGAGCAGACCAAAGATCTGAAGATTACAACTGCAAACATAAATGCTTAGGAACAAGAAGCTGCTTAGACCACAGCAGCAATCTAACCAAATAAAAGCACTTGTGTAACCTCCTCAAAGTCATACATATGCTCTAAGAATACTCAGCTAGACTTCCTGATTTAACCCTGAACCTCCTTATTTCAGTCACTTTCAGTCCATGAAATGCCTAGAAAATACAGCATCAGACAAGTTATTGTAACTACATCCTTTGCTAATCAATCAGGTTTTATTGTGTGGACTACGGCTCAGCTCACAATGCTGCGAAGAAGCTACTGCAGCAGTTTAAAATTTTGCCAGTTTAATAATCCTTGCTAATTGAGGGCAGGGGGGAAACCCACACACTGTGTCAAGGTTTGTAATAATTACCTAAGCTTTTCCTATTGGGTGGGGAAGAAAGGGAAGCAGAAAGGGTCTTCTGAATTTGAAAGTGGGGGAACCACTCAATGATCCATCCCTGCATCGTCCTATTCTGGCAGTATAAATCTCATTATAACTACATATAGTTAAATGTACAATATTTATACAGAAGCTTTTATGAAGGAGTCCCATTTTATTTGCAAAAATTAACCACCCCCTGCTGTAAAAACTGGATTTTTCCCCCTCAACATAGAAATACATTTATTCTTATAATTGTTCTTTTCTTTCAAATCATCTAATATAACAAATACTAGAAGACATTACAGTTCATCTGCTAAGCAGTCTCTTTATGAGTTGAGGCTTCAATGCTTTAATGGGGAAATCACCTGATTTAAATAAATCATGTCAGCTCCATCCAAGTAATCATATTTGTTGCAGACTTCTGCTGACCTCATCTTTACAGTAAAAACAAAAACACGTTTACATTTTCAGCTTGAGATATTTGGTTCAAATCATTTACAAATAGCTTGTAATGAAAACTAATTTTAGCCTACTCCAAATATACTATTTAAGTTCTCTGTTGACAGTGTTCAAAGATATCTAATTATTGGTTATTGTCATTTAAATAGAGACAACATTTTTACAAAAAAAAAAAAAAAAAGAAAGAAAGAAAGAAAGCAACTTGTAAGATAATTTCTATTAGGTTACTAAGTTTAAAAAAAAAAAAAAATGTTACCCTTATTGTTACCTTAAATGTTACCTTAATTATGTATTTGCTGGGATAAAAAGATTCAGGGTTGTTTTTTGTTTGTTTGTTTTGTATATACTGTTTTCCACTCTGCTTCATTCACGACATCTTTCAGATTTGACTTTCCACATTATTTGCATCATAACTTTTCCATGTGAAACATTTTAAAGATTGTTCCACTTAACCAGTCTTATGAAATTTCAAGCAAGTTTTAAACAAACAAAAAGATGATAATGAAGTTTAAAAAAGCTGACAATGCATTTAGAATTAGTGAACAATATTATTTTAATTTAATTTCAAATTTGAGGTACAAAGGTGAGATCTGAGGAAACTGGACAAGGTTTACCTTGTTTACCTAGGTTTATACAAACCTAGTGGAAATCATAGAACCATTGAATTTTGTTCACTATGCCATGAAAGCATTTTTGGATCACCATCAAGCTTTCCTCCCAAATGAGGTAAGTTTTTTTTTTCCTAAGTATTAACAGCTTAGAATACTTCATAACAGACCCTTTCACTTTTTTTTTTTTTTTTTTTTTTTTTTTTTACTGTTTCAAAGACATTGACATATACATTTTTGTAGTGATACATTTGTGATACATTTAATATCACACTGATTAAGTTGCCTACCCAGTAGCATAGGATCCTTCAGAAAGGCTGCCTTTATTAACACTTCCTCCACTAGAAGGAAGGAGTCTTATGTATACTTCTATTGGATACCATTTCTTCTCACCAAGAATAGTTAGAAGAAAAAGGTAGATAAAGAGCAACTAAGCAAGACTCAACATTTTGCTTTAGCTTCAGGTCCTTTTTGCAGGAGTCTCTCCACTACAATTCCCTTTCATCCATTTACAGAAAGATTAGCTTGTCCTGAGTTGTTGCAGAAAAATCAGGAAAAAGGCGATTGCAAAAAAGCTTCTATAGGCAGTAAACATAAACGTGATAATAGCCATAATATAAAGGTGATAATTTACCTCAATGGTTAATCTAGCCTTAAAGCCTCTGATACTTGCCTTTACAAATGATTTAATGATTAGAGAAGTGCCTAGTAGTTCACAATGTATCATACCAGAAAAAACTATTTGCTAAATACTTCACTGTCTCACTCTGAAGCATGATCTCAAGCCATTCCTTTGAAATTTACAGTAATGAACCTAGATCTGGTTACCCACTTACATGTCTAATACACCAAAATAGCAGTCCCACGTGACTTCTGACAAAGGGTTCCCATACTGTTCTCACACCGGGGTAATAAAGCTTATTTTTTTTTTTTTTACTTACTTCTAATTTGTGCTCATTCTTTTTCAAATTAATTGAAGGTTCCTATGTGCCAGAATTCAGAACACCAGTGTTTAATTCATTAAGTACCTAGAACAAGATTAAGCTAGAATTTATTTATTTTTTTTTAATCTTATTTCACATTCATACAAATTGCTTTGAGCCCTTGGCAACGTAGGCTATGATCTTTACGAAAGCCCATAATGTTTTGGGCACTCTATCACTTCTGAAATACACTGTACAATTGATTAGATTTGCCTGCCAACAATCTCTTTTCCTTAAATATGCTTTCTATCATTGGTGACAGATTTTGCAATGTCTTCATATATAGAAGTATATGTATATGTATAGAAGTATATATATATATATAGTACATATATATACTTCATATATAGAAGTATATATACGTATCTATACATATACATATACATATACATGTATATGTATGTATAGAAGCCCTCTCATTTGAAAAATGATAATATAGTCATCTTCATCTTTAGCAAAGAGTCTGGGCTAGTAGCCTCATAAAAAACATACCCCGTAAGAAATAACGGAGTTGTTTCTCTGTTATAACTGAGAAATTTCTGTTATAACAGAGAAATAATATAAAAATATTTGAAGATATTTTTATTATTGGCCATTAAAATCAACTTCAAAAGCTAGGCATGAAACTGAAGAATATTACCAAAATAATACTGGTGTCCTCATTCTCAAATCTAAAAAGTCAAATCTGGGCCACTAACTGTAGTCTAACACCTAATTTCATAATTTCTGCTGCTTTCACTTGGCTACCGTGAATTTGCATCTGTCTCTCCTATCTCTTGCCCACCACATTATACAGTAATCAATAACAGTACTTATTAATTCACAGAATACAGGAATGATAGGAATAGAACATATGCTTAACTACTAGAACTATAGCAAACTGTATGCTCAATCATCTTTGTCAATCTAAAAACAGAAATGTTGGGTTATATGGCTTCATGAACAACAGAAAACTTCATCAGGAGCTATCTATCATTTTCCAGAGCGTGCGGATTACCACTCTGAGATGCCTCATACAGTTCATTAAAACAGATATTGCTATAGTCTCTTCCTAGAAAGGTGTTATGGTTTGTTACTCCTGTTTTCCCCAATGCCCCTCAGTTTAAAAAAGATCACATAGAAAAGGGTTTGCTTTTCCCACCTGAACTACAGTTTGTTTATCTCAGAAACCACAAAAGTGGCTGCAAAAAGCAGATCACAAGTATAGAGAATCACTCTCAATTTCCTCTATCTGTTATCATCACTCTTTTCCCACTGGCATTGTTTCATCTTAAGGTATATATACAAGAGCTTTTAGAACTACATAATGCTGTGCAATCACCCCAATTTGGTGAAAAAGATGACCTGGCCCTAGACTTCATATGTCCACATTTTTTCCTAGAATAATAAAGTAAATTAATAACAATAATGAAACTTTAAAAAGTCAATTACATTTCCCAATGAAAAACTTGCCCTTACCTCATAAACCTGCTGATTATTCAATTGTTTCAAGGCAGCATTCACAAAATCACAGAATCGTCTAGGTTAGAAGAGACCTCCAAGATCACCTAGTCCAACCTCTGACCATATCACTAAGCTCTACATTTAAACATCTTCTAAAGACCTCCAGGGATGTTGAACCACTTCCCTGGGCAGCCCATTCCAATGCCTAACAACCCTTTTGGTAAAGAAGTTCTTCCTAATATCCAACCTAAACCTCCCTTGGCGCAACTTTAGCCCATTCCCCCTCTTCCTCTCGCCAGGCACGTAGGAGAACAGACCAACCCCCACTTCGCTACAGCCTCCTTTAATGTACCTATAGAGAGCAATAAGGTCACCCCTGAGCCTCCTTTTCTCCAGGATGAACAATTCCAGCTCCCTCAGCCATGATTGATTCTAGAGGACCGTTCACAAAACTTGAATAATGATTCATTAAATCTGATTGATGTGTAATGGAATCACTATCCAATGTTTGCAACAAGCTAAAAAAGAAGTCCACAAGCAGTAGAAGCATTTGTAATAGACAATATATTTGAGGCCTTTAAATATCTCAAAGGAAAAAATGGACAAAGCGCTGCTCAAGTAACGATTTGTATCAGCATTTCTATAAGTACATACAGTAGCAAAAATTTGGTTTGAGTTTTAATTCATTATTAGAATAATCAATGTTGGTTTTTTTTGTCCTGGGAGGGGAGAGGGTGAGAGAACAGCTGTGTGGTGTTTAGCTGCCGACCAGGTTAACCACAACACTTTTCTACCCAGTTTTATTTTTGCCAAAAGTTATTTTAAAAGAAATAACTTTTTTATAACTAAAGAGATAGGCATTTTCATATGAGAAAATTTTCCTTCCTCTTTATAGCTAGAGACTATTTTTTTCAGTTTGAAGGACTAATCTGAAGTCAGAAAGATGACAGGTTAAATTTGTCTAAACCATACTGCTAATCACTGGCTTTCCCATGTAAATATTAGCAGACCAAACTCCCCCTAATTAAGGCTTTCCTCCCTGCCTTAAAGATTGGAATTCTAAGAAATTGCAACATACAATTTTCTTATTTAAAGAAAATCAGAACAGAAGCATGACAGAAGCCTTACTTTACATGATCCTCTGTGGAACAGAAACAAACCTTCACTAAAACTTGACTTTGTAGACTTCTAATGACTACAGCGTCATTAGACCTTTCTTGTAATTGATATCTGCCATGTACAAGTAATAGGGTGTACTCTGTAACAGGTCTTCTAATTGTCATCCTCACTGTTACACAAAGGATAGTGCCATGTGTTGAGATTAAATAAACTGTGTGTGACTCTATGGGATGCTGATTAGAAAGCAGGTGAAAACAAATAAGAAGCAAAGAGGATACATGATCATACAGAGGCGGAGGGAGGAAGAGCATGAGCTCTAACTGCTAGATAAAAATGCAAACCCTCCTTTCTCAGAGCTGAGTCCTTTGTAGCTACATAATAATTTTGATTGAATGAAGCTTCATATTGAAGTGTGAAAAGTATTTAAAGTTGCATTTTAAATTTTGTAAACTGTCAAAAGGAAGCAGAAATTTTGTTTTCAATATTATTTGTACCTTTTGAGTGGAAGACTTAATTTTATTACTGTTAATTAATTTAACTTAAATCCTCTTCTTTGAAGTTCTTTTGCTATCTTTCTCAGCACTTTTTCCTCTTTCCTTCCTTCTCTTTTTTCTTTATAGGGTTGTCTGTGTCTTCCCTTTCATAATACATTCATGTAAAGATGACGGTGAAACTCTTCTGCTCACCACAGGATGCTGTTACTGACAATTATAATTAGCGGAGCTATCACAATCGCTGAAGGAAAGAATTTGCTACAGCCCCACTATGGGTTGTTGCCTCTTCAATTTCTTATACTATTGTTTTTGAGATGTTGTTAAAGTTATATTTAATGACTGCTGTTTAGATTCGTTATCAAAAACTTTATACGCACAGGTTATTCACCCATTTACTTTGAAATCTCCAACCTATCAACCTCCTTTTTCATTATCTACCTGTTAACAGGAATTCTGCCTGCTAACATAATTTATTCCTTATACTAATATAGTAATAAAGTAATAAAGACATTTGCTTATTTTGCTAATTTATTGCAGAAGAACACAGTTTGTACTTTCTCCACTTATTTTTTTTCCTTCTCAGTGTTTTGGGGATATTTGCTCAACAATTGTGTTCTGATCAATACAGAGATTAAACGGAATCACACAAGTATGTTTATTCTTGTGCTGAAAACAACACCTGTTCACTTTCAAATATTTTCAGTTTTGCTGGCTGGAATTAACTCTTATTAGCTATATTGTAACTTATACTGTTGGAACAGCCAAGAATATGAATACATAATGATAATAAACAGCAGAAAATAGTGTAAAGTTTTAGAGTTTTTATTTGGTCTGTTTGGGGTTTTATCTTTTGTTTGTTTGTTTTAATTGTGCTAAGAAGAAAGTTGTGATCTTGCATAATCCTTTCAACTAGCAACAAAAAAACAGCTTAGGCATGCAAAAACTAAGTCTTTGGTCACCTTATATTCATAGGTGGAATATATATCAAGGCTGAATAACTATTCATATATTTATTATCATTGTATGAACTGTACAAACTCAGTTCAAGTACTCATATTTGGCCTTCAAACATTCTGTCCAAGTAATTCCTATGAATTATTCCAAATTCATGGAATGACAATGAGCAAGTTCAAGCTGCTGTTTAATTTTGGTTGGGCATATGGCTGATACAACATTGTCTTAACTCTGCAAATAAACAAGCATGACTGAAGGATTCAAGTATGTGTTGCAAATATCCACATGTTCACGAGTTCAGTACTTGCTTTTCTCTGCACAAGGAAACAAGATTTACTCAAGTGATGAAAGACAAGAACAGCCAGAGAAAACTGTCACAAAACAAAGCAGGAAGGAAGGAAGAAAGGAAGGAAGAAGGGCTGCAAGCATGCATAGATTTGATCATGTTCCTCCCATGACTCAATGCATTTCCTTCTAGCAAGACTCTTTTCTACAAGCTGTCCTAAAAGAGGCAGTAACCTGGATCTTTTTTTGTCTTAGCCCGCTTCAACAACCTAATTACTTCTCCCACTCAAGAACACTCTCAGAACAGTCTTTTGTTATTTATTTTTCTTATCTCTGCTTATTTGGAGACTTCTGTACTGGGCCTGCTTACACTACTGCTAATGGCCTCCTGATAGGATAAACCCAATGAAATGGAGACAAAGATTGAAACATTTACCTTGTAATTTCAGGCACAACTGAGCTTAAAAAAAAAAGCACCAGAAGGTGGTCAGGGAGATCCTGCCTGGTGCTTTCTCCCCTGTGGTACATGCTGCCTTGACCTTCACAGGTAAAACCTGTTATCCATATCTTCAAACAACCCTAAAACAACCTGTCAGAACATAACCCAGTAACACAGTAAACAGTGTTTCTGAACTAATATCACCGCACAGAGGGAAACTGCCTAAAAACATTCTCCTCTTCCTGATGCTGCCACACTGAATGCCCTAATAAGCTGCAGCATTCACATGATTTGCTTCAGATGCCATCATATGCTCATGGGAGACTCAGGGCAAGGGGCACACTTTGACTCTTCACATGCCAAGATGAAGAAAATCAATTTCAATGCCCAAGGGAAGAAATTACTGCTAGAGAAGGTCACTCACCACTACAAGCTGCTCCATTATCATGTAATCTTGGAAGGCATCCTACAAAAACTAGGTAAGTGTCGAGTCTGAGCTACCAAGTTATAATGAGTAACCTGGGGTAATGTAAAAGGTACACATAGGAACTAAACTTTAAAGCAGGTAAAATTTACTTATGCATATTTGTTCTAATAAAGAGTTTAGGATAAGATATTGTTTGATGCTGAATGACAATAATTTGTACACCTCACATATGAAAAAATTGTTCATACTATACAAAGGAGATTCATGCCAAGTTGGGATTGCTGCTAAAAGCTCACACAATTCTCTGGTGAAAACAAGTCTAATAATCACTCTCGAGATTCCAGGAATAAACCTTTTTTTCAGAAATCAGCATGTTCATTCAAAGGAAGCCTTACTTACACTATGCGCATAAAATTTTTAGTGGCCAAGGCTGAAGCTCAGCTAAAGAAATGCACAGTCTACCCCAAACACAATCATGTGTAAATAGCTTCACAAGCAAAAAATAAACTGGCAAAGAAACAACAACTGTAAGAACAGTTTAAAAAAAAAGAAAAGAAAAAAAAAATTGATCATTTCAACCAATTTCAACCACACTATTTAACCAGTACAGACTCAAGGGAGCAAAGGACAGCACACTCCAGAATAGACATAACCACTACACCACAGAAAAGCTAAATATTTAAAATAAATACCAACATAGAAGTGCTAGTAGACAGCTGACTAACCTGGATTTACAGAAACTAATTCCAGATAATAATTAGGATCCAACGTTGAAAACAAAATAGCCAAGTGAGCCTAATTAGTGCCTAAAATGCTAACTCATCCATATACAATGAAATGCTCACTATTGATAAATATCTCAACTATATTATTCATTTCTCAATATTTTATGCTTTTTATTTTATTTCTTTAGGCTCCTGTGACTTGATAGTATCATTCTAGAAAGAAAAGGAAAAAAAAAAAAAAAAAAAGAAATAAGATTTAAGGCCTTACTCGAGATATACAAATGCTTGGTAAAACTGAATATCTTAAATGAAAATTAGAATTTTAAGTAAAACAAGTCAAAATGAACAATTATTTTGTGATTCTGCTGTACAAAATAAGGACAAAAGAAAAAGAAACCAAAGTGGGGACCTTGTTAAATTATTTTTGCTGAAATACTTGCATGATGTCTGTAATACTCATGCAGATGCCAGCTCTTTTTGAAAAGGTTTCTTATTACTACTTTTTCATTTTTGCTGACACCACAGGATAAGTACACAGAAACTGAATCACAATGCCGTGCTCAAGGATGACATAAGAGTGGAAGAGAAAGTACATCAGGTATTCGCTCAACCCTTAGGAATAGGGCTAGAGAACAGCCAGCTAAGATGCCTGGAAAGAGTTAGCAAGATCCAACAATGGGAACAAGTAACTGGGGAATACTGGATTAGGTTTTGGAAGCAGCTGGAGAAACAAAGGGAAGACACCAGGAGATAAAGCTGCATTAGGAGATTTACCAGCCTGACTAGAAGGCAGAATACACCTTTGATTAAAACTTCTACTTTGAGTTTCAATGTTTGTGTGTAATTTAATTATGGCAACACTCTGCATGATGAATGCTTTGTGAGCACAAACTCTGCTGGAAAAAAAAAAAAAAAAAAAAAAAAAAAAAAAAGTCTAAAGACTGACAAGTTAACAGAGTAGCTTGCATGCTATAGATGGGAGAAACAATCACAGTTTTAAGTCTAATGAAGTCTAAACTAGCCCCACCTGCTCTTCCTTTGCAACATCCTTTTGCAACATATAATTGTTATTCAAGGAGATGGCAAAACAAAGTCCCTTTTCTAAGAGGGAAAAAGAAACTACACGTGTCAGCAATATTTTTAAACAAAACACAAATGATAAAGAAACTTATAAAATTAACCCAAAACCCAGTGAAATCTGTTTCAGCAGTTTGCCATCACATGTAAAAAATACTGCATGTAAATGAACTACAACACAGAGTTATGAGCCAGTTTCCAAGAATATCAGCCTGAATTTTAAGATGGTGTCAACAGTATCGCAGGTATGAAGATATTATGGATTTTATTTGCACACATCCCTATTCTCAAGCAAGCAAATACACTTTTTGTTTCCATATGTGGTATGAGATGGAAAACATTTAAATTCTGCCCCCACCAACGCAACTGGTATTGGAACAGGTTTGAAAACAAATGAAGTTAAGACAAAACATAGTATTTATGTAGACTTCTTGATAGTAAAAATAAATAAATAAATAAATAAACAACAAACAAACATTTTTTTAACATATAAAAACATTCCACTTTTGTGTTTGTTTGGTTTTTTTTGTTTGTTTCTTTCTAATAGATATTTATGGTACCAAGGAAAAGGGATTTTTAATGACATCTCCTTTGGACATTGTGTTATACAAAGCATAATGCCAAGTTCAGTCAAGACTGACATAAAATTGGTAACACTACATTATTTTGCTTTTTCCTATTTCATTTTTTAGTCACTGAATGTGTGTAGTATGCTTTCTCATGGGAAATTAACTTTTTTTTTCTCCTAGTTTTCTCCACCAAATGGTTTGCACAAGACATTAGAGAAGAATTTGTGTATTATGCAGCCAACATCTTTGCAGCTCTACATTTTTCCACTCCACATTACATTAAATCAGTGTCCCTATAGTCCAGTGAGTGTCAGAGCACAACAGGAAAATACAATACCTGACACCAACAGAAGATTTTGCCAATAGCTGTTCATAGTCAGCTATGATTTTTGTATTCCAGCCCAAATGAAAATGGAAGCAAACCAGGGTTCACCTTGCTTCTGCATTGTAACCTTCCACCAGTACAGTAACATTATCTACTCCAGGTATAAAGAGAAAAGAAAAAAATAAAGAGCTCCACAGCCCATTCAAAGGCATGCAATTTTTGTCTATTCAAAGTTTCTTGTAAGTTTGACTGAGCCAAACCCAAGACTGAAGTCAATAGAACAAAATTCTTCAAGAAGGCTGTATTAACAATGCCAAAATGCTTACCCTGTTATTGAGATATTTGTTTTTTAGCATTGTCAGCTAAAACTTGAAGTCAAATTCATTTTAACTTTTCCTATTTTAAACATTAAGTAAAATATATGACATTAGTTTAATGTGAAGTAATAATACTTGGTATTTTTTAAAAGTTCTAAGAAGTTGTGTGTTTTTTTTGTTGTTGATGTTGTTGTTGTTGTTTTTTGTTTTAAATTTTAAATGCAACTTGAACTGATCTATTGATTGCATTAGTTACAACATTGCTATATTAGCTATGTATATACATTAAAATTGCATACCAGTCATCTAAAGCTTGTGGCATGTAATGCCCCTTTAATGCTTTAATGCAGTCAAGCCCAATTTGAGTGACTTTAGATCCACAAACCCTCTAGAGGCTGATGACATACCTCAGTAAGAACTCGGGGCTAACAACAGCAAAGCCAAACTTACCTTTGTTACATGCAAACAGCGCATATTTGTTCTAGTCACCAAAGGTTTTCACTGTATCTCTGGCAAACCCAAAGCAAAAGCTATTATCTGAAAAAATATTATCTGCTAGTCTTGTGTATAAAAAGCAGTGATTAAATATCATTTTTGACGCAAAGTATAGGGTAGTCAGTCATAAATCTTGGGATGGCAAAGTGCTATACTTCCTTTTAATGCTTAGATGTACATTATCCCACTGAGGCAGTATGCCTCTGTACTCACTCAGAACTCTATTTAAAGCACTAATACTAATGATATTTAAAAAAAAAAAAAAAAAAAAAAAGTTTTGCCTTTTATAACAACAAACAGAAGCTGTTCTTTACATCACTATGTACTGCTCAAAGTTAGCTGCACAGCCAGGAAAAGAAACAAAAGTCCTGACTTGTAAATAGCTACTGAACGATACTCCCAGAGTTTATAGAACAGCTCATATTACAGAGAACATATGCTTTCGGACATCAGAAAATTAAACCTATTTGCAAGCACTGTGAAACGCACCACTAGAACAATTTCCATCCATGCCTGTAAAAGCAAAGCACATGTCCCTCTTTTCCTTTCCAAGTTAGAACAGTGTTGATTTTTTTCCTTAAATATATTCATGTGAACAAGATATTTCATCTCACAGATTTTACCCCAGTTCTGTCTATGCACATTTTAAATAAATTAAGATGAAATAAATCCATTTTATTGTATTACTTTGTGCCACCTTTATGAAATAACGCTCATCTTTGTATCTTGTAAGAGGTGTTGACATCACTGAAAATGGTGCATGAAGTATAATCTTTGAGGATTGCACTGCTAGAAAAATAAATCTAAGCCTATGTTTCAAGCCCAGAATGGCACAATTTTGATTGAAATGCCTCTGAAACATCCATTCCAATACAGCTATGCTGTAAAATTCATACAATTGATCGCCACTGTAGCTGTAACAAAACTAGTGACTAGTAGCTTTGTTTTCTAAACATCTGTTCATCTCTTGCAAGCATAAAACATTTCCATGAAATAAATTACATGCAATCCTTCAGTTTTGGAAAGGAGAACTGCAAACACAAAGTAGGAAAAAACATGTTATAAAAAAGTGCCAGTCAGATCACAAAGAAACAAAAACAAAAGAATTTTAATGTTTATTAACTGGAAAAGAATAATAACAACAACAATAATAATAACAATAAACACATCCCATGAAGGAGTTTTATTCATCACAGGTCTTAAATAAGCTTAAGGTATAGCATCTTCTAACAAGATGTTTCTACTTTTGTTTCTCACCCACATTCCAAGATCCAGGAATGGATCCCAAGTCCTTCTAGCAAGACAAACAAGACTGAGGTATACTCAAGCAATAGGTTTTCCAATCCTATATGAGAAATATATTCAAGCTTGATTTCTGACCAGTTCTGCATGAGGTCACACACTGTGATTAATTTTTAGCATGAAAACACGTGTGAAAAACGCTCATAAAATACAAGGTTTGGGGTTGGTTTCTTTTTTAATTCATTCAATTTCTCAACAGCAAGGATCCTGGTGAAGGTATTAAAATGCAAGAGTATTCCTGTTATCCAAATTTCTCATACCACACCACTCTGGATTCACCATATTTGGGATTTCAGGAAGAAAGCAACTTTTATTTGTACCAAATGTTATTAACTATTTCAGAATGCAGGTATACCAAACCACAAGGGAAATGGCAGAATTACTAAGAGCATATTATTCAGTTATGAGGACTCTACCATTTCAAATGCAGTGGTCAATCAAGTTTTTTTCTCTGCTTAATGTACACTTCCACATAGCTCATTCAGATATATTTAGCCAGTGCTTCTATGGTTTTCAAGTAAGGATATATGGCTAATTAAGTGACAGGTACATCAACACTCTTATTACTCAGTGAACTCCATAGGCCATCTCACTCTAGATTCTTTGTTAAGAACTTGTTTGTTTAGAAGTTTGATCATTTTAAAGGATTCTGTCTTTCTGACAAGATCATAATTCATGAAAAAGGTGGACATCTTCACCTCATCACAGAATAGCACTCCTCTGTTTTTACTACATACAGTCCAAAATTGGATGAAACTGTATCCTTTGCCAATGAGTATTTCCACATAGTGAGTCCAAGAATTACATCCAGAGATAGAAATTTAGTTAAAAATAAAAATGCACTTTAATGTCTTTAATCCACACATCCAGGTCTATATGAATAGATCTGGCATGCAATACAATATAGTGAAATCAACTTTAGAATTTGGTAAGTGCCAGGGCACTCAGTGCCAGAGTCAAAAGCTACCTCATGAATAAATTAAAAATAAATAAAATAAATAAATAAATAAATAAATAAATAAATTAGAGAGAAAAGGGAGAAGAAATATGTAGAATAACTGATACCTCCAAAGTTACCACGATAAAGATAAGCACTTAAAGCTGTTTTTCCTCTAAGAATTTCCCTCAAGCTAACACTAGCTGGCAGTATTTTGAATTCTAAAGCCTAAATCCTCTCTTTCTGTTAAGGATACAGTACTCATCATATACTTCCCCAAAGTTAGGAATGATAACAGCCTATTTTCCCAAGTGTTTTCTATGACATAAAGGATCAGAGTGTCAGATTTATTCAAAGCACTGACTGCCAGTCAGTTCCTTATTGCAGTCACTGTTGTTGATACATGCAGCATATTTCTGCTAGTTTGGGTTTTGTTTTTCAAATACGTTTATTTATTGGTTTTAACACCACCTGTTACAATTCAAGCTGTACAGTTCAAGTTGGCACCCTGTTTGAAGTCAGAAAATTGTCAGTTTTACTATTAACTTCATCAAGCTCCTTATCGCATTTTGTCCTCTAGAATGGCTACACAGAGAATTATCAAATACTTAATGTAAGGAAGAACAATATTTTTTTCTCAGTAGCACCTAATTCACTAAGACAAAAACACATTTTGATAGTCAATAGCACACTTACTTAAAAGTGTCTACACCTAAATTCCACAACAAGTTAACAACTCAAAAAGGCAATAAAACATAGATACATAGGTCAGCTGCACACCTTTCAAAAACTTTCAGCATGAACACCTTGCTTAGTGTTTATCACGTATGCTGGGAACAAGACATGTCATCTGCGGTGAATGTATGTACTTCTTTACATTTATATAGCGAATTTGAACTCTTATTACATTACAGTCTCGCAAAGTACATTATCATATTTCATTATCTAGCACATAGGCAAATGTGTCTTATGAACAATGCTCTATTACTATAATTAGTTCTGAATATCGGGTATAAAATTGTCAACGTTATAAAATAATGTAAAATTGTACAGATAAATGTCTACTACAAAGGACTGGAGCTTAACACTCACGTTTTCATTCTAAAGTTTGTCGTTGAGAACTTAATATGGTTCTACAAAAAAGTGTACTTCCATTGTCTCATTAAACTTTATTAACCAGATAGACAAAAACAACAACAACAACAAAAAGGAGTAGCAGGAGTAGCAACCCACTGATGTAGACATGTTTCAACAAACTTTTACATTTGAACAATGAATTCTAACACATGATTTCTGGAACTACCACATGACTGTGGTGTAGATATTTCATTTGTCATTAGTTAGCATTAAATATTTGCTTTCATTCAGCTTCTTTTCAGATTTTAAAAGTTACACATACAACAGCAAAAGTGCTATAGTTATATTGGCCTAATATTAAATGCTTAGAGTTTTGCAATGTATTTGCAAAACTTTGATTGCAAGGCAGAAATACAGATTATCATAATCTAATGAATCTAATTCAAAAGGTTATGGAACAAAGCCATAAGATGAGAAGTTACTGATGAAAAAGATTTTCCTACACAAGATTCAATTCCAAGGTTGCAATTCAGTTTACAGAAGGTTTCCGTCACCTCCTTTGGAAGATCAAATCTAGTCCTTCAGGTCTGGCTCTCACAAAACTCTTAATCATCCTCTAATCCCTCTAACTCATGACTGTCAACTCTCCTCAATATTTCTTCTCATTGACTTCAGCAGTAGCCAGATCAGATCTTTTCATTTTCTTTCCTCCCACCACCCAGAGTTATCGTTGCTTACAACACCAACAGCATTTTTCATAAAACCTCTTCTATTTTTTAAATTTATTTGTTAACAAAATCAAAATGTATAGCCAATTATCATGTTCCTTGTATTTATTTCTAGAAAGTAAATACATCTGTAGAAAAGAGATTAATACTACATATTCCTAAAATCAAAAGTGGTAAGCCTGTTAATCTGAGCGATATTCTGTATGTAGGCCACAGCTCCACTGTTAAGAGTCATGTGTAAGGTAGAC
Organism: Aythya fuligula; assembly: GCF_009819795.1. Classification (NCBI taxonomy): domain Eukaryota; kingdom Metazoa; phylum Chordata; class Aves; order Anseriformes; family Anatidae; genus Aythya; species Aythya fuligula. The sequence goes on along the minus strand of NC_045570.1, from coordinate 371,520 downwards.
TCACTAGAAAAGGGTAAGTATGACATGAACAGAACTAATGAGGGAAAGATAAAATTATTTAAGTGAGATAGCAAAAAACATTCACAAGAAATATCTGTATGGAATGAATTGTGAAATAATATTTCAAATCCACATTTTGTTTAAAAAAATTTGAAGTGTTTAGTCTGGGATAATGAATTTCTTGAGACTATTTTATTAATAATGGATGTTCAGATGGAATCAGATACAGTAGGTGGAAATAACACAGAATCATGTCTTGTCAAATGTGTGAGATTAATTTTGCACTACAAGTATTGATTTGACAGAACATTTTTTTTTTTTTACCTGTTCACAGCCATTTAAGCGTAATGGACTTCTTTATTACCCAAATGTTTTTCCTTTGTTTAAGTCTTTCATTTGAAAGCACATTGATGCATTTATAACTAGTTACCAATTCTCTGGATCTTTATATGTGCATTATGTTCTAAGTTTACTCCTCCTCTTTTCAAGTCTATTAGCGTCAATTAGGCTTGCAAAGATGTGCAAGTCTGACAGGCAAACTTGGATAAAATGCTTGGGCTGATCAACAAAAGAAAGATATAATGGTACAGCATTTGTTTCCAATAAGTGATTTCATTTAATAAACATTTATTTGAATATTTTTTTAAACATACTAGTGCATATTATTACTTTTATTAATGTCATAGTCATAAAATTACTATCCATTGTGATGTACACAACATTTAAGTATCATTAGTAGTTTGTATATGCTGGTGAGTTAAAGAAATGGTCGGACTTAGGGATAAACTACATCTTTTAAACCACAGAGGATAAAGCTATGTTTCAACACGCAGCAGAATAAAGCACAATAAGCGCCCATATTAGGCAGTTGGAAGTGGCTTGGCAGTATTTTGTGTTCAGACTATGTCCTTCAGTTATTGAAAAGAAATGGAATTTTCACCTCAGTTCCCACTGCTATTCCCAAATTAAAAGAAAAAAAAAAAAAACTATGATAATTTTTCATACTTTTACTAAAGCTATATAGTATCTTACTCCACAAATAAACCCATTAACTTCTTCAGTAAGATCATGATGACACATATCTGTTATTTAATTTGGTTTTATCTACTCCCAGTAATAATCCTTTAGATGAACAATTTCCTTTGGCCTTTTAGAAGAACCAATCCCAGAAACAAAGAACAAGGATTTGCAAGCGTCAGAATCTGATACTAAATTTACAGACTGCCATGGATAATTGTTAAGTAGGTAAGTAATAACTAATAACTGTAGATGCTAGGAATGTGAAAATACAGCAAGGTAGATAGGGATTCCAGCTGTAAAATATGGCCTTTGATAGGTACACGCACTCTCTGAAATAACAGTGATTTCTGAATAGAAAATGCAATAATCCTTTATGTGCAAGACTGTAAAGTGATTTGTTTTGAAATAACAAAAGCAGTAACTCACCGTATTTTTTTTCAGCCTCCTTTTTAAATATCTAATTTTTACAATTCACCTTTTTTTTCTCTGCTCTGATAACAATAGGGAAAAAAACACACACAAACAAAACTAAGATGCACCACTGTAAGCATCTGCTGTTCCTACAGTTTCAAATATAAAACACACACCAAAAAAAAAAAAAAAAAAAAAAAAAAAAAAGCATTACTTAGAGAGTATATGTTGGTATACTCACTGTTCTTTCAAAAATAATATTTCGTATCACTGTCACTTTTTAACTGGACAAAACCCCCACTTTGTAAAGTTTCAAATATTTGAAATAAAGAGATAAGAAACGTTAAATATTCAAAGGGCAGTTTTAGTAGTGTGCCAGTCACAGTATGGCATTTTTTACCCATACCTTCATTTTACAGTATTTAATTTTCTAAGGTGGAATATATCTTTCTAGTCACTTGCTGCTCAATAAAATTCAGAGATAAATTCAGAAGGAAAAGGGTCAGTGACAAGTTATAAATACTACGTGCAACAAAGCATTTTTCCAGTTTCATGAAGGAGACGTTTTCAGCAAAAGTCACGTCAGTGGACACACTATGGCAAATTGGAGTTTTAAGTACATGAGGATACAGGATTATAAATGCCATATATAGCACATCCAGTTATTCTTTATTGTTATTAACAAGGGAGGATTCCTAAATGTTGTTTGAGTTGACAAACAATTCACTAAATTGTATTTTATCCCTACCACAACTTAGACACCATCTATTGCCATTCCTTTGCATTTCTCATTCAAATCTTAGTCTTATTTAAGCCGTAAATAAAAATGTTAATAGCAGAAGCAGCATATTTATATTAATAGGCTACCGTATCGTTTTTCAATAACTGAAATTTGTCCTGAATTTCTGGAAATAAATGTGAAACAGTTAAATATAGAGTGAGATTAGAGAGAGAGCAGAGTTTACCACTTTATTAAAATTGTGATTGTTCACATAAAGACTCAACCAGGTCACACATTAATAATTATCACTGACAATCCTTAACATCAGACTAAACCCACAAGTGAAGCAATATTACATCTCTCTCTCTCATTTATCTTTACTGCTTATGGCCCCTCTGTGGTCAGCATGCTGTGAGCATCGTGGACATTTAATTATGAACACATCATAAATGTGGCTGACAAGGCAGAAGCTGGGTTCAGATGCTCCTGGGATGAAGGAAACATCATTGAAACCACTTAGACTTTCATTTTGTTACAATAAACAGTGTTCTGAGTTACCATATACACATTGAATATAAAGTTCCCTCCCTTTCTTTATTACAGATTTTCATTTTATCAAATGCTACAGTATGCCTGGGTGAAAATATGAGAACGCATTGTTCATGATCCTTTAAAAATAAACCATTTACCTTTCACAATTCAAATTATAATGGTGTAGAATCAGTGCAATAAGGGCCAGATGCTGATTTTTTCTACCTGTGTCTATAGATTATTGGGAAAAGGAATAGAAATGCAACACCTGGGTAACAACACTACAAAGCATTTTGGCCGTGCCAGGTAACAGATCAGATGCTTCAGATTGTTTAGGCAAAGGAAAGAAAGTGCTCAACAGCACCTATCATTTTTACTATGAGTTCCAACATGTATTACTCCTCTCTATGCATTCCTGGGTTTCCTGGGTAAGATGGAGACTAACCTGGCCTTATGTCTCTTATAGCAACGACCATAATTGCTGTACATTATCATAGATCTCAGTTGACAACAGCAACAACAACACAGGAAGTTGCCAAGACCAGCAGCTCCCAGATACTATAAATCTGAACTAAAATTCTGCTGCAATATGAATATTTTGTCTTGAAAACACATAGCAAGCAAGACAGAGGCATGCAGGTTAGGTATAAACTAAACAGAGGGGAAAATTTGATAAACCCATTAAGCTACTGCACTGCCACACTAGAATAAGACAAGTTCAAGATCAGAATCAGAACAACGCTCTTTTTTAAAAAATGGTTATTTACATTATATTCTGACTCAAATTAATTTCATATCTCACAGAAGCTGCTTTCTACTCTCTTCTCTACAACAGCTTTAGTTTTGGATTTTGTCTTCCATGGCAATGAAAATCCCTGTAGTAAATAGCACCACTTTAATCGTACTAAGATTTTGTAAACTTCGTTTTTATAAAAAGCACTGAATCCTCGTCATTTAAATGCATTACTAACAAGAATATTATTTTAATGAAGAAGCCTATATTGTCTACAAAGCTGTCAAAAATGACACAATGATGTTACCTCCAAGGTGACTTTTTGGTGGAATAATATTCATAATGTTAAGAATTAACATTTGAGCAGAGAATAAATCTTGCAAGTTAACTTGATGCTTAAACACCTAGGTAAGAATAAACGTGCACGCAAAGAACTAACCAGTGTCATGTTTCAAAGCAACTGTCCTCTGTAGTGCTGAGGTACATATTTCTATACCTCCCCAACAGACTAGAAATAGAAAAGACAAAGAATATAATAAAGCCAAGCACAATGAAAGAGCTCTGAAGAGAGAGCTGAAAAGTAGCTATCATGTTGGCAGATAAATTCTACACACAATTATTCATTCCTAGCCTCTTGACATGTAGATTAATGAGTTTGATAACCCAGGCTTCTAAAAAGTAGATTCAACTCTGTTTCACTAGCTTTCTTCTTCTCTTCTAACTACAAACACCACTTTGGTCTATTGAGAAAAATAAATAAATAAATAAATAAATAAATAAATAGAAATCGATACATTTGCACTGGTCATCAACATTTTTGCAATTGAAGTCCTATGTCAAAAATATGATATCTGCTGTGGGACATGGCTCATTGCTGGCCCTGTCAAGAATTCACGGGGGCTCATGTGATCACTGGAAGAAGGAGTTCTTGCTTCAACTGTGTGTGCTTCCATGCCAAGTTCGAAGTCATATAGTAGCCAATGGGAAAAAAAATACTAAAATACAATAAAATAAAATAAAATACTATAAAATAAAATAAAATAAAATAAAATAAAATAAAATAAAATAAAATAAAATAAAATAAAATAAAATAAAATAAAATAAAATAAAATAAAATAAAATAAAATAAAATAAAATAAAATAAAATACTCATAGTTATAATGACCCTGTACTCACTGTAACGTGTTGTGTACATAAAATTTTCTATTTCTTCCCTGAGGCCAAATGACTTTCTGTTGACACTTTGGTTAATGTTCACTGATCAAAGTGGATTTTAAAGCAAGTGCTGTATCAGATTCCAGCCATGGTGACTTTGCAGGGGTTATATCTGCCTTAAAACAGCAGACACAGTGATGCACACCCAGGGTGGGAAGAAGGGGAGAAAAGAAAAAAAGTTAATGATTTACAGATTATTCTTCGTTGAGGCAAGCCTTGCATAGTAGAAATGCTTCATTCTTGATTGGTAAGCAGCTTTGAGTCCTTTTTTCATCCCAAATGTTATAAGTTCAAATTGTCTCAAGTGCTAACAGACTTATACAGCTGCTTAGGATTTATCAGGAGGTTTAGGAAACCGGGACTGGGTGGGGAAAACAGACTGCTTGCTTGAAGTTCCCCCTTTTTGTGGCTACCCACAGCCCACAAAGTAGTCTTTGGCTCTTGAAAAAGGAAAGCTGTGGTTTGTCCTGCTGCAAAAATATTAAGAGATTACTTAGATAATCACAATTTTAGAATTCTGTTTAGTGTAATTATAACTTTTTTTTTTCTTATCTGCAAATGAAAAAATAAAATTATAGTGGGTACTCAATGCATGTTAACCAGCTCATTGTGAGGGAATGAAGAAGTTAAAACCACATCAAAATTAAAGTCTGGCTATATCAGACTAGTTACGTGCTGGTTGTTTGGGTTGTGGTGGTTTGGGTTTTGTTTGTTTTAATTGCCTTCCTGTAGAATCATAGAATATCCTGAGTTGGAAGGGACCCTTAAGGATCATCAAGTCCAACTCTTGACACCGCACAGGTCTACCCAAAAGTTCAGACCATGTGACTAAGTGCACAGTCCAATCTCTTCTTAAATTCAGACAGGCTCGGTGCAGTGACCACTTCCCTGGGGAGCCTGTTCCAGTGTGCAACCACCCTCTCTGTGAAGAACCCCCTCCGTATGTCAAGCCTAAATTTCCCCTGCCTCAGCTTAACCCTGTTCCCGCGGGTCCTGTCACTGGTGTTAATGGAGAAAAGGTCTCCTGCCTCTCGCTCGAGTAATATCTTGCATTCTATCTGCAGTCTTATGATCCTACAGCACTACGTACACCCCTCACAGATCCTAACTGTAAATCTACTGCATGAGAGGTTATTTAGAGATACAAATTACTGTTATGCACAATTTCTTTTGTAATCAAATATATCTTCACTTTAGTGTTCACTTTAAAAGGGCTCATTCCTTTGATGCTCTTAAAGCCAATCCACTGGAAAAAAAAAAAAAAAATCTGGAGAGAAAGTATTATTCTTTGAAGTAAATCATAGGGAGGGAAATAGCTCGTGCTGCTGCTTCCAAATATCAGTCCTCAGAAATATTTACTCAAAGTGACCTTGATATGTGTCAATATATTAAGTAATTGTCACATGGACATAACCTCCCCACTACAACAACCAAGGATCTGTGCACATCTATCATATCTAGATATTCTGGATTACTTGGAGATTAATCTCCAAGAATCTAATCTTCAGACATTCTGTAAATTGAGGGGAAAGGAACTACACGGGATACACGGGATAAACTATGAGACTGTTTATGAAGATGATTGTTCACTGCCTTTTTTTTTTTTCTCCCAGCATCCCCCAAAACACAAATATAAACATTTTAAAATTTAGCCCAATAATTCACTTAAATTCTGAATTAGGGAGGAGGCCTGAGGATTTATATAGATTTTATATGTCAAAGATCTGCCCTGCTCCTTTCTTTTGTTAGTCATACTAAACTATACTATATTGTCTTGATGTCATGATATGCATTATTCCTGTGGCACCTTCTACTCTAGCACTGCTCCAAGTATCTTCACCAGTATACTACAAATATGCATAACAATGCACAGAGGTACAGCCACCATTGTATAAACTGGTTATTCAACAGCATTAGATAAGGACCACAAGCTATAGGTATTCCAGACAAAGGAAGATACGCAGAACAAATATTATTACTGGAATATCAACAGCACCAAAATTCCCCAAACCAACACAAACAGCCTGTGCAAAATAGCAATTCACAACATATTTACATCTGTAGTCTTCAGACTACCAACAAGTTTAGAAGTACACAGTTTAGAAGACTGTACACAGTTTAGACGACTGTTTTAGTGAACTATAAATCATTAGAAATCTTTAAGAATTTCAGTGAAGATTAGAGAAAACAATGGCACTAGTGTAGATAGATACAACTTTGTTAACTGGGAATTAAACTGTAGTGTGGAACAGCTTCAGGGTTTTATTTGGATTCACAGTCACTGTGACTGATTTCTGCTCAAAAATGTTGGACGTCTTTTACCCTGATGTTGTGAAAGTAATTGGAATTGCTCAATGCCAGTGAAACACACATATAAAACTCATAAGACTGGTGTTGGGCATGACTGGCCCCATATTCAAGAGCATACAAGAAGCTCAAAGTCTGCAGAAGCAAAGGGAACTTCTAAATTCTCCAGGTCCAAACATGAGCTAGCTCAAGAATCACTAGCACTTTCATAAATCAGCAGTGAGGTTACTACACACATCTTTTAATTTGGTCAAAGAAAAGAGAGGATATTAGCCTCACCTTAAGAGCTTCGTTCTTTGTTTGTGGAGTAGAGATTGTGCTTTTATTTCAACAACATCTGGCCACCCAGTAAGTCCTCTTTGTGTAGTTGCTGTTACATTGATAGACACTGGGAACTAAACAGAAATTATTTTTTTGCAGCCCAACTGATATGCAGGTGCACATCTGAGCACATTTATCTTTAATTATCTGTTTTTGGGCATAAAACAAGCAGTTAGAGCAGAAAATATGCAGGTATTTATTTTATTCTTCCTCTGAAATTTGTTTAATGCTTGCAAAAAAAAAAAAAAAGGTCAAGTTGTCAGAGAAAGAACAGAGTCTCAAGCCCACTAAATGCAGACCTCAATGTGACTTGTCCATTTGAATTTTAAAACTTTATCTTTAGGAAAGACAGGAAAGGAACAAAAAGAACATAAACACAATTTCAAACTACTTCACCGGAGCCACTCAACTTTTTTCTTGGGTAGGGGTAGACATGCACTTTTCCTACCCCCCTTCTGTGGATAAAATGTTGAAATACCTCAGTATGCTTAAGCTGTAAGTTGTAAATTTCACCATCCAGAAGTTCTATCACCAAAACTGTGGTAGATAACGTAAGCTGTATATGGTTTAAGATGTGCATCTCTGCAGATGAGATAACTGTGTATTGTTATGGAAGATTTTTTATTTTTTTATTATTTTTTTTTTGTCCAAGAAAGACTTGTTTTATAGCTTTCATTAAAAAATTCACCTTTTTCTACCTTACAGTACACTAAGTAACCAGGGACTGCTAGTATAGGGATCTTTCACTATACTAATTTTAATGGTGTACATGTTATGTCTGAATTACTTATTGCCATAGAGCACAGAGATCCTCGAGCTAGCTCTCACAAAGGGCACAGAGTAAATTAGCTCCTACAGACCTCTGTGGCATCCCTGCTAGATTTCTTCCAGAATCTGAGAAGTCTCTCTACTTTGCTGCAAAATGCAGCACAGATATATTCTAGTATAACAGGCCAATAGCAGAAGCAAAATCCTGACTCTGTAACATATTCCAACATGCTAATCACTGTAACATACTGCATCTTATGAAGTCCTTTAGATTAAAGATATAGCAGTACAACATTTTTGCTTTCTTTCCTTATTTAAAAATAATCTTATACAGACACAAATAAGTGCTTCTTTTCACAGCAGTCTCACACAAAGCAAACAAGGCTCTGAGAGAACCCATCTCCTAATCAACAGATTGAGTGCCTGAGTACTTTCAGAATAGGATGGATTCATGCAACATATTTACATTCAGCAAAAGAGATCTCAGGAGTCTTCCCATACAACAGGCACACAGTAGAAAAGGTTATTGAAAATTAACACCAAGAGTCTAACAAAGTTTATATATTAAAATAAAATAAAATAAAATAAAATAAAATAAAATAAAATAAAATAAAATAAAATAAAATAAAATAAAATAAAATAAAATAAAATAAAATAAAATCTCGATCCACCAGCCCTTACTGCTGCAGTCTACCCAGTTACAATGAAATGTTTTAAGTACAGCTTTGAAAAACTGTATCAGACTAGAAGAAATAACATATTTTACTTAAAGTACCAAGCCTGATGGTTCAGGAGCAGGCGTGCGTTCTCTCTCCCTCCCAGCCCTCCGCACACCCCACACCAGATTCCCAGGATTAACAGGAGACTGGCTTGAGGGTTTCACCAGTAACTGCTGCAAAGCAAGTTCTGATTGGTTGATTCAGAAATTGGGATTCTGGGCAGTGTTTTATAAAAGGATAATGTATCTTTAAGCCTAGGTGCCCTTCAGGGAAATGTATTGGATAAATGTCTTCTGAAAAGCCTGTAAATATTCCATCGCCTCACTGTCATTACTACCATGAAATGATAATGAAGCATGAAAGAAATATAATTCCATATTCAGATGACAGCATTAGCCTTCATAAGCAAACTGAAATATTTATTAGTAAAATGTTCAGTATCTATGCCTGTAATCTAAAAAAAGGACAAAAATGTTTTATAATAAAAAAGAGATTGAATGCAGAGGTAAAATCTGGTTGGCTGATTTTATTGCTTATTATTAAATCCAGGCAAAACAATTATTTTTTTCTTTTCATTAGTAAGGCACCCAAATTAAAACTATGCCCTCAGGCTATGAGGTTTACAGTAGTGATTAAAAACAAGAAATTGTGATGCATGGGGTTTTTGACAATGGCATAATCAAATTCATTCATATTGTTCAATCTTTCACTGACAAATATTTTTACAGTGAAATATACCAAACAAAGAAGCATATACAAGTACTATCAATACAGAGAAATTAGGGAGACTTGTTATTATTGCAGTACAGAGCAGACACGATGTTTCTATAATCTTGAATACAAACATTATAGCATAGTTAATTAGGGTAATTATTGTCTAAATTGTGCTTAATTGTTTTATACTGAAAAGGATTTCTGAAAGAAACCTTTTGGATCTCTACAAGGCACAGAAATGAACAGCGCAGTTTAAGTATTTATATGCAATTTCATAAGTTTGATTGTATTTCCTATAAATCAGGAAATATATCCTGACGAAGGCTGGGACAGAGATAAAGATGAGCCACATGCCTTGACCTCTGTTTCACCTTATTGAAAAAGAGGCGTAAAATAGTCATTTAGTACACTAGCATCAGAGAGCATTCACACACTCTAAGCACATTCTTTAAAGAAAAAAAAAAAAAAAGGTCTTTGAAGTGAATGAAAAATTAGAAATTCAAGTGACCATGATCAATTCTGAAACACTGCACAAAATTAATTACAGTTTTGCATCAGAAGCAAGAATGTGGATTTCAGACAGTCTATGTCATTTATCTCATGCTGTACAATATACAAGGCGATTAAAAAGCCAAACCTGTTCCCACCCCCTAAGTCTAAGGCCTATCAGAGGCTGTGAAGTACAAATGATTAACTCCAAATTATTCAAGGGATTGTACAGAGGCTTCAACTTGAATGAAATTTGCGGCAAGTCACAGGAGCTACAGAGGGACAGATTTGCTGCTCTTTATCAAAATCTAGTCTGACTATCACTGACAGAATCCAGATAAATTGCACAGTAATCTGGCGGTGGCTGTGGAAAGCTTGCTCTGCAAAATCCAAATCTCTAATTTCTATCTGTTTTTAATTGCTTGACTTAAATTTGCATTTTTATACAATTGGCTTAAAGGATTTATTCAGTTCTTTAGGCTACTTGAATAAAATTGGGTCCCATTTTGCATGGTATCTCAGAAACCTACTTACATTAAATACATATGCTGTATTACAAAAATCTTTACCGTAGCAGAAAAAGATTCCTTTTTATGTCAAGTTCAGAATTAGCTAAAGAATACATGTGTCAGGAAGCTCATTTTAAACTCCACTAAGAAGGTGTACCTCAGGATGAACTGTGTAGCACAACAAAGAAAAATAGGGGGAAAAAAGCATTCATTCAACACAGGATAAGCTGGTTTTTTTGTTTGTTTGTTTGTTTGTTTGTTTTTAAACATATATATATATATAAATACATACCCACACACTCCAAAGAGAATGCACAAGTTTAAATACAAGTTAGAAGTCACCCCTCATACAATGTGTTGCTAACCAAGACTCTTGAAAACAGCCATCCAGGCAGCCCTTCCAAATTCTGGATGTTAAAGCAAGATCTTCCATTCTTGTGACTCCCATGCCCTCAAGCCATTAATGGCAGTGCTAGCATCATAATCATTAACAAGTTAATGTCAACTCCTAGATTACAACTAACCTTGCCCCAGCCATCAACTGAGCATCAGAAACCAAGTTCAAGCATGACAAGTGTCTGAAAACTGGCATTCCAGCAGGTTAAACTAGACAAAACTAAACTCCCTAAACTATTACTTTTGTAATCCCTTTATAATCTACGTTTATCCATCCTGGAACTGACTAATGCAACAGATGAGGCGAGCTATTTCAAATACATATTTTAGCTCTCCAGCCAGGCTTTGCCAAAACAGTTCCATTATTTAAAATACATTATGGCTGTCAAGAACTATACAAAGGCTGCAAGCATCTCTTACTTAATTTGAGTATCTATAACAAAAAAATACACAAACTTTGGTGTAATTTAACATAATTCAATTTAAACAAAACCTTATGTCCTTACAGATTAACTTCAAATAACATTTAAAAATAAAATATCACCTATTTTCACCTACCAGTTCCAACAAAGTACAGACCCCTTTCCTTCCAAATCTTTATGAAATAAACCAGTACCAAACAGCTCATGTACCACAACCACAAAGATGTTCTGACCACAATCATAA